>NW_028141804.1:0-15172 GCF_030444845.1 Prenolepis imparis
GCCGTTCATCTGCGCTTACAGTAATTAAAACGCCATTTCGATATTGAATAATGAGTATTATTTGTGAGCATTAGCTTGATTTGTGTGAGTTTTAAAATAAACGTGCAAAATATGATTTTAATTGATAAGAAAATCAAATTTCATTTAATCTTTCTTGCGGATAATTCTATACAAAATTAAAAAAATGCAAATTATTCCGAGAAATGAATTATAGATGAGTCGTCGTAACGGATTGCAACTTGATACCTATGCCAACGCAAACATGAAATTAAATTCATCAATTCAAAAGTCATTTGTGAACTTGTGCAAGTCATTGTATATTGCGATAAAAAGGTCCAATTTAAAAAGCCATTTCGTTAACGTAATTTGCAAGGTATTTCGTCTCCTATTATAACCCTATTACACAGTTGGAAAATTTGTGTTTTCTTGTTAAAAACGGACCCCGTTAAAACTTTTGTGTTAAATATTTAACACATTCATGTGTTAATTTAACATATTGCTGTTATGTTAATTGGACTCAAATGTTAAATTATTAAAACAACTAAAAAAAAGTGTAAAAATAACACAATGTATATCTATTTTTAATTTTACACAATAAATATGTTCCGTATTATTAGTGACAAGATTTATCTGTTAAAATTTACAGAAAAAAATGTTAATTTTACTTTATAATATAAGTGGGGGTGATAAAATGTAAAATTAACAATATTTTTAGTTAATTTTTACATTAAAACTATGTTAATTTTACACAAAATTTATTTTAAGTTTATTTGAAGTTTGCATTTATTTTATGCTAAAATATTAACACAATATTCGGACTTCCGTTTCCGGTTGCGTGATAGAAGGTTGGAGTGCTGTCAGAGAGTGTGTTTTGAGTGGTTATTAGAGGTAGGAGGAGGAGAAGAGGTGAGAGAGAGTGAGTCAGTGAGAATCTGGAGTGAGTGCAAGCCGGGGGATTGCAGGCGAGTTGGTAGAGAAGGGAAAAGAGCGGTGAGAAGAGAGTAAAGTGGTGCAGGTGGAGTGAGTCAGCAATTAGGGAGATAGGTGAGAACAGGTGTAGAGAGATCGGAGCAGGTGTAGTAGGTATAGGGAAAGAGAAAAAGGTAGGTGGCGCGAGAAAAGTCACTAGACATAGAGTAAGAGAAGTATAGAAGGGAAATGGATGAGGTGCAAAGAATAAAGAATGTTGAGAAGAGGGAGAGAAGGGCTAGCACGGGGACGCCGGAAGAGGTTTTAAAAAGGAAAAGGGATGAATTAGAGGATATGGGATTGAGAAAAGAGATGGAGGAGAAAGGGGACATACAGTGGTTATTTAGGAAAAGTAAAAAGGTGATAAGATCGCCAGAGACAGGAAGGAGAGAGGAGGCAGGAGGGATGGGGGAGAACATAAGAGAGATGGGGAGGGAATGGAAGGAGGAAATAATCAGAGAGATGAGAGAGATAAGAAGAGAAATTAAAGAGGAGATTAAGGAGGGAATAAGAGGACAGGAAGAAATAAGAGAGGAGATAAGGGAAAGGGACGTAATGTTCTTGTTAGAAACATGGGTAGATGAAAAAGGGTGGGAGAAGATAAGAGGGAGGTTACCTGTGGGATTTAAGTGGGAGGTGCAATATGCGAGGAAGAAAAATAGGAAAGGAAGGGCAATGGGGGGAATAGTAGTAGGGGTAAGAAAAGGGTTAGGAATAGAAGAAAAGGGTGGGCGGAGAAGGAAGGAATGATGGAGGTGATGATAAGGAAAAAGGGGGAGAGATGGAGATTGGTGGATGTGAACGTAAATGGGGATTTAGAAGAGAAATTAGGAGAGATGAGGGAGTGGACGGAGGAGGAGGGAGGTGGGATTAGAACGATAATAGGGGAGGATTTTAATGCTAGAACAGGAGAATTGGGGGGAAGGGTAAGGATAGGGGGGGGAGAAGAGGAGGGAAAGGAAAGAAGGTCGAAGGATGCAAAGGTGAATGGGGAAGGGAAATTGTTAGTGAGAAGATTAGAGGAGATAGGGTGGGCAATTGTGAATGGAGGGGTAGCAGGAGATGAGGAGGGGAGCTGGACGTACATGGGGCCGAATGGGAGATCAGTCATTGATTATGTGATTGTGAAGGAGGAGGTGAGGGAGGAAATTATGAGGGTAGAGATAGGAGATAGGATTGACTCGGACCACATGCCGGTAGTGGTAAGGAAAGAGGTGGAACTGGTCGGGAGAGGGGAAGAAGGAATTCAGGGAGAGGTTAGGAGTGATAGGGGAGAGGCAGGGAGATGAACAAGAAGAGAGAGGGGTAGAGGTGGAGTGGGGGAGGATGGAAAGAAAAATACAGGAAGTGCTAAATAAGGGAAATGGGGGGGAAAGTAGGGAGGAGAGAAGAAAAAGGGGAGGGTAGTTTGATGAGGAGTGCAGAAAAGATAAGGGGGAGGTGGCAAAGGAGTTGAAAAGATGGAAGAGAAAAGGGGGGGAGGGAAAGGAATTAGAGAGGAAAAGAATAAGAGAAGAAAGAAGGAGTACAAGGGATTATGTAGGAAGAAGAAAGAGGAGGAGAATGAAGAATGGACTAGGAGGGCAGTGGAAGCGAGGACGGAGGGACAGGTATGGGAGGTAATTAGGAAAGAGAGGAGAAGGGGGAAAGGAGGGGGGGAGAAGGGATTGAGATGGAAGAATGGAACAGTTATTTTAGGGATTTATTAGGGGAGGTGGAGTCAAGAGTGGTGTTGGGAGGAAGCAGGAGGATAAGGGAGAAGGTGGAAGATCAGGAAGATCAGATAGAGAGGGGAGAAATTAGGAGGGCGATAGGAAGGATAAAAGATGGGAAGGCGGTGGGAGTGGATGGAATACCAGGAGAAGTGTGGAAATATGGCGGAGAGGGGCTAGAAGGGTGTGGGAATTATGTAATAGGATATGGAAGGGGGAAGGGGGGTGGATTAGAGAATGGTGTGAGGGATTGAATACTGGAAGAGAGGGGAGAAAAGTTCTGGACAGGGAGGGGAGTGAGGCAGGGGTGTCCTCTGAGTCCGCTGCTGTTTAATATGATGATGGCGGACTTGGAGGAGGAGATGAGGAAAGGGAGATGGGGAGGAGTGAGGTTGGGAGAGGATGGAAAAATTAGGTAGATATTTGGAGGGGAAGGGATTGAAGTTGAATGAGAGCAAGTCGAAGGTGATGAGGTGCAGGAAGGGGGGAGGGAGGCTGAAGAAAGCTAGTTGGTATTGGAAGAGAAAGAAGTTGGAGGAGGTAAAGGAGTACAAGTATTTAGGCTATATGTAGTACAAAGGAATGGGGGGCAGGATGGACAGGTGCGGGAGAGGATGAGGAGGGGGGCAGCAGTATTGGGGCAAGTATGGGGGATAGGAAAGAGGAGATTTGGGGGTAATTGGGGGAGGAGAGTATGGCTTTTCGATGCGGTAGTGTGGACGTGTGGAGGAAGCGAGAGGGGGAAGGCGGTGAGGGGAGAGGGGGAGAGGGAGAGAGTGAGAGAGAGAAAGTGGAGGAGGGAAGGCGGAAGTAGCCGGAAGCGGAGGTCCAACATTAGAGTAAGCTAGTAATAAGATTGCGTAAGATAGGAGGGGGAGGGTGAGAGTGTGTGTGGAGGGGTAGTTAGAGCGTAAAGAGAGAGATGAAAGAGAGGTAAATGGTGCGAAGAGATAGGGCGAGAGTAAGGCGGAGTGGCGTGGCGTTTTGTTTTTTGTATATTGTATAGGCTAAGTCATAGGTTAAGGATAGATTATAAGTGGAAGTAAAGTTTGTGTAAAGGTTTGGGACCGCTCCTTAAGTGAAAAAGCGCCTTGCAATCCTCAAGTGGGGCAGCAATAAACGTTTCTAATCTAATCTAATCTATTAACACAATATTCGTGTCACCATTTAACATATCCGTATTATGTTAAATTAACACAAAAATTTCTGTGGACCGTTGATATTGGGACAGGTGATATTTGTTAAATTTAACACAAATTTTTCAACTGTGTACTTTTCATCTAGATTAATTTTATTTTGTATCAAAATTTTTTGAAATTAATTTATTTATACCTGTCGTCATTCATATATGTATATAAGTTGCATGAGATAAAAAATACTTTATTGCGATATACGCGGATTATTATTTAGAGTTAAATATTCATCAATCATGGAGAGAGAATAATCTCTCGAGAAAAATTAAAATCATTTCAAAAAACAATTGTCTTAATATACAATTCGAAACAGCGGCGATAAGTTTGAATCTCCAAATCCGCCTTTATATGTTCCGGAAGCTTGTCCCACACGCAGTGAACGTAATTGCCGCACATTCGCAATAAAACTGTTTTCGACACAAATTGTAGCTGTTCGGCGCTCAAATTACAAATATCGTAAGGACTTGATAGCAAGACAAACATTTTTTCGTTACTGAGCAATTCGCGGTTCCGCGCAGCTATAAATAGGCAGACGTTCGATCCAATCAGGAGTGTGAACATGAATTTCGTGCGACAACCTTTCGCGATGTGCGTGACGAATTACGACGCCAGATTACGATCGATGGGGGACAACGCGGAGATGCGTAGACACGGTACGATACTGCCGACTACTATACGCGCGATCGTTTGCGGCCCCTCGAATTGCGGTAAAACTAACGTGTTGATTAGTTTGATAGAAAGCCCGCACGGCGTCCGCTTTGAAAACGTGTACGTGTACTCAAAATCGCTGCAACAGCTAAAATATCGGTATCTGGAGAATTTGTTGACGTCGATCGATGAAATCGGCTATTTTACATTCTCCAATAACAGTGACGTCATTCCACCGAGCGAAGCATGTCCAAACTCGATTTTCGTTTTCGATGACGTGGCGTGTGACAAACAAAATACGATAAGAGAGTACTTTTCAATGGGACGCCACTCGAACGTCGACTGCTTCTATCTCTGTCAGACATACGCAAGAATACCGAAACATCTTATACGCGACAACGCAAACCTGCTAATCTTGTTTAAACAGGACGGTACCAACTTGAAACATGTGTACAACGATCACGTGAATACCGACATGTCATATGAGGATTTCAGTGAATTATGTCGTACTTGTTGGCAGCAAAAGTATGGATTTCTAGTGATAGATAAGGATAGCTCGCTTACGAACGGCCGATACAGAAACGGATTTAACGTGTTCGCGATACCGCAAAACAATTAGTCGTTGCCGATGTTCTGTCGAGAGAGGTGAAACACGAGCGTTCGACACTCTACCGACATGGTTGAGAACGATAATATTCGCGAACGTGAAAAGATAGCGAAGGAGATTGCGAAAACGAGTGAAGCAATCCGCAAGAAACATCGCGCTTTGAAGACCGGTAAGATCGATGACGATATCGCGGTCAAGACCCATTTTAGACCTATTATTGAGCCGCTACAAAAGATTGTCGACAACTCGATCGCGGTGAATAACGAGCCGGAAATTACCGCAAAGATTAAAATCTTACCCATCAAGCGGTACAAGGAGGAGGAGGAGGAGGAGTTGGAAGAGGAGAAGGATGATGCGACACCGAAAAAGAGGAAACGGTCAAACCCGAATCGCTCATCGACACCGCGTACATCGAATGCTTTATTGGATGAACCGATGATAAGCTCTACACCGTTCGCGACAACGAGAATCGTACAACCTATGATACCCGAAACACTCGCAAACGAAAATGTTTTCGAAACCTCGGGCAGCACGCTCGAAACATCGTTTGTTCGAAACACATTACAAACGCTGGAAGGTCGAGAAATGTTGCGAAAGCACTTGGGACCACTGGGACAAGAGTACTCGTACATGAGCACTCTCCTCGGTGGCGACAAAGAAAGGAAAATCGATCACGTGTACGGTGTCTATTTCGATAAGGATGAAATGCGTCTCGGTAACAAACGATTCGACATTGACAAATATGACTCTATAATTATAGACGAAGTGAAGTACATCGGTACACCAGGATTATACGAATTGATCTTCAAGAGAATTCCCGATGATGACATTTACACGGAGGATGTATAAATACAAGAGCATATTATTGGCGACGAACGCGCATAAACGCAATTATGACACACAAGGCCAATTACGAAACCACAGGGGATACAAGTACAAACATATAATCGCACCATTGATATCGATTGAAAAGAAAAAATCTGAAAAGAGAGTATTCATGCCTCACGCGATGGCACTAACCGACAATAAAATCGATTACATACACTGGGATGACCCCAACGAGCTAGTGGATCGGGTACGATTGCTGGACGCTTCGCGCCGAGCTGGCCACAACGCTCACGACAATGAGATCCTGTCGATCATCGAGGAATTTCGCGAAGCAGGCATTATTATAAATTGAATGGTGTCTCGACAAATCTAATCAGTCGATCAGCGTCACTCGTATCGGGGGAAAAAAATGCCTATCAACAAATTTGGATTATTCGAACCAAGAAATGATGCAACCGGCACAAGCGATCATTGGGATAGATTGGTGAAAAGTTACGTGCGCGGAAACGCTCTGTGTCGTGTCGCTACAGACTATGATGCAACCTGAAGCTGACACTGATGCCGTCAACAAACTGTATGTGGAATCCTGCGTTAAAAGATTGATGAATCAACAGAAAGAATCAGATGAGAAGCTGACTTCGTTCGAGAAGGATGTGCGGGCAATACAGATTGTGATAAACGAACCTCAATGCGCGGCTAACGCTAACTCAGAAACGGCTATCAACCTGAATGAGCAGCAGTGAACGGGTTAGGAGCGGCTATCGAACGGTTATCGAACGGCTACGAACAATTATCGAACGGCTACGAACAATTATCGAACGGCTACGAAGGATTATCGAACTGCTATCTAACTACAATGAGTGGTAGTGGTAGTAAACGGCCTAGCAACAGCTGCGAACGAGGGTACGAACAACTCAAGCAGGGTTGCGAACGAGGCTACGAACAAGTCATTAAAGACTACATACAAGGCTACAAACAACTCAAGCAGGGCTGCGAACGGGTCAGTAACGGCTGCGAACGGGTCAGGAGAGGCTACGAACGGGTTAGAAACGACTGTGAACAAGGCTGCGAACGAATCAAGAACGATTTTCGAATGGGTCAAGAACGGAAGTAAACAACGCAAGAACGGCTCAAGAACGGCTCAAGAACGGGTCAAGAACGGTTCAAGAACGGGTCAGAAACGGCTACGAACGGCTCAAGAACGGGTCAAGAACGGAAATGAGCGTTAAAACAAGCAGCGACAAACGGCGATCGAGAAAAGTCGACGAAGCGATGAAACAACATAGTTTGGAGAGACGGCAGTTGGTAAACGAACTGCACGCGCCGGCGAAAAAACATTTTCCCCGAAGACACGTCATAGTGCGGGGATACGATGATTTGTGGCAAGCCGACATCGTCGAGATGCGTCCGTATTCTCGTTTCAACAAAGGTTATCACTACATACTCACCGTCATCGATGTGTTGAGCAAGTACGCGTGGGCCATACCACTCAAGAATAAAGGTGGAAGCGAGACGGCTGACGCTATCGCCGAGATAATTCGAGATAGCAAGAGATGCCAGAGAAACATGCAAACCGATATGGGGAAAGAATTTAACGCCGACGTGCAACGGCTTATACGGAAACATAACATCAATCACTATTCTACATATTCGGTATTGAAGGCATCGGTTGTGGAGCGATTCAATCGCACGCTGAAGAACGACATGTGGAAGATGTTTACGCTGAACGGAACTTACAAGTGGATCGACGCGTTGGCGGAACTCGTATCGGATTACAACGCGCGCAAGCATCGAACGATCGGCATGCAACACGCCGACGTCACCCCCGCGATCGCTGATAAACTTTTAAAAACAGTATATAGTAACATAAAGATTGCCGCTCCGGCAAAGTTCAAAGTAGGTGACCCGGTACGCGTTAGCAAGTACAAGAAACTTTTTGAGAAGGGTTACACACCAAATTGGACAACCGAAGTATTTAAAATTGTTAAAGTGCAGCGTACTAATCCCGTAACCTATCTACTCGAGGACTATCGCAAAACATCTGTCGCTGGAGCGTTTTACGAGCACGAGTTGCATAGCGCGAATTATCCGGACGTATATCTCGTGGAGAAAGTACTGCGCAGGAGGGGTGACGAGGTTTACGTAAAATGGCTGGGATTTGACAATTCGCACAACTCTTGGATACATAAGGACAATGCAATTTAATTCATACAAATTGTATTTATTAATTACTCAAAAATTAAAAAATATATAATATGTACAACATATAAAAATATATAAGATCTTTATTAATACATCTTTTCCGTTACTATATGAAATACATATACATATGTTACATAACATTATATCACACATACATTATATTACATTACATTTTATAAGGGTATCTGGTAATGTCCCCATGGTAATGTGTCGGTCGAATCAGGTATGATATACCGCTTATCGTCGTACGGACTTAGAGCAATTTTCGTCTCGCGAATGGTGTATACTTCATGCAATTTCGATCTAATACATGACTGACTACGTGTCATTTCAATCTCTTCATTCAGGCACCGCGTATAATCGTCGAATGTTATCGTTCTCGCGACAACGTTACTTTTGACACCTTTAACCTTTTTTGTATCTTTCTTACCATCTACTCGCAAAGCGTACATTTTTGCTCTAAGTCCTACAAATTCAGTCATTATCGTACCGTTATTTTTATCTTTCATTAGACCTGGCACCTTTTTATCACAAGCGGTATACCATACGCGTTGTCAATTGGATAATCGCTCGTATCGAATCTAGCGATATCGCGTTTCATATTTTCATACACGTCTTCGCATTTAATATGATATATTAAACTATCTGTATCGGTTACCCGACATCTGTCACGATAGAGCGGTGACTCGTGATGAAATTCGTACAGACACACTTTCGATATGTCGAGTATACACATACCAACATAGATTGGTTTGTTAAATTTTACTTCTAGTTTACGTAATTCTACGGCAATTAAATTTTCTGAAAAGACGCTCCTGCTATGGAAATTTGGTTTCGCTATCATCGCCTCTGCACCGTATCGTCCGTCCCACTTTGTCAATAATTTTACATCTACATGATTACGCACATTTTCCATCGTGTTGCCAAATACCGCGTTGTTCATCAATTTGTACAAATTTTTCTCAAAATCATTTTTCGCTTGTGTTCTAAATTTTGTATTTAGTTCAATGTAATCGCGGAGCCATGCGGATTGAGTGAATTGTAATACGCGATGTATTTTTGTAACGCGAAGGCCGTGACGCGTGCACTGCTGCAGGTTGCGATAGTGTATGACGTAACGCTTCTTATCATATAGCGTTGCGAGAAGCTTATCTTCCCGGGCGGTTTGTCACGTGTCGGGCAAAACGGTAGGTCAGTGTGCATGTCGTGAAGATGTTGCGGATATTCTAAATCTACTTCGAGGATATAGCCTGTAGGAATCGAGCGCTATTGACGAGATGTCAAAATTAGATATATCGTCGAAGCAATTCTAATGTTATATTTGTATGTTTTAACATGGCATCCCATGTATACCAGGGAAGAGTATAATAATACGTAGGGTCGAGTCCGTAACTCGCGATGCAAATGTCGCGAAAGTTTTCAAATATATCTGCCAACCACAAGACGTCAGTTTTTAAGTACAGATCGCTGTATTCACCCAAGGTTTGAATGGAGAACTGCTGCCACACGTTGACGGCGTGTGCGTAGTCGCTCTCGGATACAGTGTCACTGGTTAAAGAATTGTAAAACGATTCGCGTGGTGGTAAACGCGTGTCCTGCAGCCTGTCCACGTAGTCAATGTACTCGTACGGAAAGACACCTTTTCGCGTTAATAATTCAAAATTGTTAGCGAATAATGCGGAAAAATTGGAACGCAAAATTTTTAACTTATCCTTATTCAAAATAGATGCCAATTTGTCAAGACTAGCATTGAGAAATTTGTATGAATCGATGAATCGTAATTTCATGCAAGCTTTCCGATCTTTATCGTCGTCGGTACTATTGACGGTCTTCGTAAATGAAATGTATTTTTCTTTTGTTATTGGAAGCACATCTACGCGTCCTTCATACGCGGTAGCTATTTCTTTTATGATAAAATGTGCGTCATAGCCGGATAGATTATGGAAAACTACAGGAATGACATAAGAGTCTTTGTAGTTTAGATTACAGTTTGAGTGCGCGGGACCCCTGTATCGCCCGGTCAGATGACAATGATCGCGTACGCGTGTATCATCCGGCGCAAACGGTTTCTCGCATATATGACAATGCGTGGCGCTATGAAATTTTTCCCATTCATCTTGCGTTAATTTTGTCATGTGGACATTATCAGACAAAATACCCTTTACGCGATGCGCTAAATTTTTAAGTTCTTCGGCGAACCATGAAATCGATACTACGGCGAGAATTATACGCGGATAACGAGTTGTCGTACGAACATTGCACGTAATACCCAACGCTAAATACCTCGTGATGTTGGGAGTATGACGCATGTTCCGGCGTCTTCTTCAGCACACACTCCAAGTCGGCGTACACTACGAAGGGAAGTCGCTCCTTTCTGTTGTAGTTGTTGAAGTCGAGCCACTTGTCTTTATCGCTTGGTAATCGGATAGCGCAGTCGTTCATTTCTCGACAGTCCGCAATGTGAGCCTCCAATTTTTCGCTCAAATTAAAGAAGTGCAAGCATCTGTGAAAGAAAAAAAATTACAATTTTATTTACAATTTTATTTACAATTATTATATAGTTTGCAATAAATATACATACCGATCGCAGATATATTTTTGACCATTGTGTTTGCTCAGTTGCGTGCTGACAAGCCGGGATAGATTTTTTATATACGCGAAATGTCCAACGCTGTCGTCCTCCTCCACATACAGCATATTTACATGTTTTTCTCTCTTCCGATCGGTGAGCTGTATCGGAAGAATAGATAATTCCTTCTTCCTCTCAATGCCGTAGACGTTAATTGAGATGTTATTTGCCAGTTCAAACTTTTTAATTTGATTTAACGTCATCGGAAACTCAATGTCCTGAAGATTTAACACTGTCGTGTAATGGGGATATGAAAATTCTCGTTCCACATGTCTTTCTGCGGGGTACAGAGCGGCCACCACTGACCACGCGAAACATGCATTTTCCGTTGATCGCACGTTCACCACTGCTCTCTTCGTCATAATTTCTCGCGGTAAGTTTAGATAACACCCCGCGCGCATAGGATTGCACTTGTTGACGTTGACCGTAAGATCAAGGATTCGTGACAATGCCCATCCGCTATCACGTTCCTGAAACTCTTCGAGAGACGCCAATGTGGATTCGATGACATGCCGCTCATACCACTCGTGTAAATCGGACGTGCGAAAGAGTTCATAATTTCGCGTGTTAATGCTTTTGTTGGAGCGCTTATCACCTGTCACAAACTCACCGTTGAACACGGTATTTACTTTTGCACAGTTGTGTATTTTTATAACATCTTGCACTTGCTCGAGTACTACACTACTAGCGTCTTCCAAAAATTGTCGCGGTTCGATATAGTCTGCGTTAATCACCGCACCTGTCAGTATCCGATTTTCGAACGCGGTATCGATCTCTCGCCAAACGAGTCTTCCCGTGTTATTATCGCCACTGTAATTACCGCCACTGTAATTACCACCACTGGGTATAAACTGTCTCTGCAATCGAGTCTTTGCACCCTCGAGTCGCGCGATTCTAGCAACCAAAGATTGTCTATATCCAATGGAGAGTCGCGGACGCTTGACACGACTGCGTTCTTCGAGCAGTTTGATAAAGTCCTCGCAGCGCAGCGCCCATTCAAAATATTCGCCCAAGGTGGTGATTTGATGGGACCGCTCCAACAGGTCGCGTTCGTTCTGCTCGATGTTTTCCATTATTTCTTTTATTCACTATTATACCACTAACACTTCTAATACAAGAAAGTAACCACTAAACTTTTTTCACCGCTGCATCTATGCGCTTTCAAATCGTACTATGGTTTGACGCGCTCTCATCCTCCTTATATATATTTCACCTAATTCTATCTCCTTTTCTAACATTTGGCGTATCTCAAAAGATAGTTTCCCGAGATATCGGTTTTATGGATAGAGGAGTAAGGACACAAGCTGCCGAACGTTGGCGCCGATACGTTGCATTCTTCCTTAAAAAATATTAAGAAAAATGTTTCGCTCTCGTTTTTATGGGAGATTTTCCGCGAGGGTACAAAGCTGCCGAACGTCAACGCTTTTGCACCTAACGTTTAGACATGTTCGTCGCAGCGTCGGCCCTAAAATCTTCATTCCTTTCCTAATGATAAAATGTCCATAAAATGAAAAACATAGTTTTAATGAACTCTAGAACGCTCCGTTGACGAGCAGCCGGACATCGGCGCTTCCGTAATAAAATTATATTAACGAGGGTACAAAATTGTCAATCATTGGCGCTTGTTCTATACCTTTTTGGGGAAAATGTCTAAGACCCCTCATAAAAAAGTCGTAAAGATACCATCTACAAATATTGCACTCAGAAAACTCCCCCTCCTTTGTCGAAACATCCCCCTCCACCCGCGTGACGTCAACCCCCGCGCCTACGAGATACCCCCACCCCGCGTGACGTCATACCCCTCATCTCGGAGAACCCCCCGCGCCCCGCACCCCCCTCAGAGGACCTGGGTTAGAACTCTCATAGTATTACTACTATAGACGCCTCTACTCCGTCCCATCCGAGGCATTTGCTAAGGCAAAAGAGCTCGCAAAAAGAGAAGAGCTGGATCGAGACCGATATAAGACGCGTGATCGCCGCGAACCAGAACCGCCGCGTAACGAACACACTCGTCGAATATATCCCCAGACAGCACCCCGCAACGAAACTTATTTTCGCGATCGCTACCCGAATAATACGCTACGTAGCAATCCAGTCAGACCCCCCGTAACGCGAGAGAGAGAGGAGCGCCCAACATACAACGATAGACGACAAACGTATAATAACACGAATGTTAATACGAACGCTCCTATTCGCCATAACGACCGTCCCAACAAATGGTGCCGTTACTGCAAGAACAGCGGCTACGAAATCGAAGAATGCCGGAAACGCGAGTATAATAACAACTTACAAAGGAACGAGTCGGTTAACGCGCTGAGCCCCGCGGGAAGGTCGGGTACACCTCACCAAGGGGCTCCCCCTCAAACGACCCGCCCGGTAAATTTAGTCGAAGGGACGAATACCGAGAAGCCAGAATCGCAACTCTAAATCTGCAAGGGCATTCGCACGCGCCCACCGTCGCGTTAGTCGCTGACGGGCTTTTACACGAAACAACATTCATGATAGATACAGGAGCCGCCCCTAATCTAATTAAAATCCGAAACTTACATCCCGAGACGAAAATTCAACAACACGACACGTTGTACCTTAGCGGTATAACAGACGGAAAAATAAAAACCCTCGGGTCCGCCGAAGTTCTTTACATGGGACATCCCCTCTACGTCCACACGGTGTCAAACAATTTTCCAATTTCTCAAGAAGGAATCCTAGGATCCGATTTTCTTCGAGATGCTAGTAGTATCGATTTTAGAGATCGGTCAGTACACTGGCAAAATATTCGAATTCCTTTTTCCCAACGCGAAACCGTGGTAGTGCCTGCCAGATCGCGCTCGACATTCTATGTCAATATAAAAAATCTCGACATCGCAGTAGGGTACATTCCGCGTCTCAGCGTCTGCGAGAACGTATTCCTCGGGGAAGCGATAGTCACTAATCGAAATGGGAAAGCATACTTTCACATTATTAACGCTAGCGACACTGACCGCGAATTAGTAGTCCCGACGATAGATCTACAAGAGATCGACCAAATTTCCGCCGAACGCGAAAACGATATTCCAACCGGAAAGAGCAAGGTGTTTACTATATCCCCTCTCGCAACAGACGAACATACTCAAGATCGAGCCACTGCCGTCCGAGAGCTTCTCCGATTAGAACACCTAAATGAAGAAGAGTTAACACACGTTACCGACTTGATACGAACACATAACGATCTATTCCGTCTATCGAACGAGATGTTAGGTTACACAGACAAAATGTCTCACAAAATCCCAACAACCGACGACCAACCAATCCACACTAAACAGTACCGATTCCCGCCTATCCACAAGGACGAGATAAACAAACAGGTTAGAGAATTATTAGACAACGACGTAATAAAACCCCTGAGTCTCCCTACAATTCGCCCCTGTGGATCGTCCCTAAAAAGCCCGATTCAAAGGGAAACAAGCGTTGGAGAATGGTCGTCAACTATCGAGCGTTAAACGAAAAAACAATAGGCGACGCGTACCCGCTACCAAATATAACAGAAATCCTCGACCAGTTAGGGAGCGCAAAATACTTCAGCGTTTGACCTCGCATCCAGTTCCACCAAATCCCGATGCATGAGTCGCACGCGCAAAAGACGGCTTTTTCAACACCTCATGGGCATTACGAATTTAAACGAATGCCATTCGGTTTAAAGAATGCCCCAGCGACGTTTCAGCGACTCATGGACCAGGTTCTATGCGGACTACAGGGAACTGAACTTTTTGTATATCTCGATGACATAGTATTGTACGCGAGCTCATTACGCGAACACGAAATCAAATTCAACAAACTGGCCGAAAGATTGCGTAGGGCTAACCTAAATCTCCAACCAGATAAATGCGAGTTCCTACGTAAAGAGGTCGGATACCTAGGTCACATAATCAGTGACGAGGGAGTAAAACCAGATCCGTCTAAGTTGCTCGCGATTAAAGAATTCCCCAGACCCCGACATGCTGTTGTGCCTCTCAGGGTACAACGGGATTTGTAGGATACTTTGAGGGGTCCGTTAGTCTTAGGAGTTAGGACTCCGAGTATCGAGGGTGGTGAAAAGAACACTTTGGTCACAAGAGAAGAGTTTATTCCAACTCACGTGTACAATTCTTTGGTATGTCGAATCGCAGCGCGTCCTCACAATAGATTAGCTGTAATTACTTGTCGCCCTCGGTTCGGAATACGGCCCCGAGGAGTTAATCAGGCGCGCTTATATTACCCGAAAGTAGGTTTTGTTTTTCGGTTAATGTGTCGCCTGTATGCAATCGGTTTTGCATCGTCTGCGTTTTACGATCTGGAATGTGTCGCGATGTCTTAACGCGTGTATGCAATCGGTTGCGTTTAGTACTCTGCGTTGATACCACTGCTT
>NW_028141805.1:0-7500 GCF_030444845.1 Prenolepis imparis
AAGCAGTGGTATCAACGCAGAGTACTAGAATATTAAATGCCACCGAAAAACGCCAAATCAATGTATATAATCATTCGACCAATATGGGTCATACTTGACAAATTTCATGTATCGCAGAAACCAATTTTATATATCCAACAGTCATAATGATGAAATAATTGAATCCTACATACAATATCTCGTATAATAAGTAAGATTCAAGTTATATACGCCACAATTTGATGTCGAATCAAATTATTTCAAGATTCGACCAAAATAGGTCAAAATATAAAAATTTGACATATCATAGGAACCAAATAAATGATTATCCATCAGTGTAGATCAGATACCAAATCCTCAATGCGGTATCTTGTATGATTAACAAAGTTAGAATATTATATGCCACCGAAAAACGCCAAATCCATGTATATAATCATTCGGCCAATATAAGTCATAATTTCCAAATTTCATGTATCGCAGAAACCAATTTTATATATGAAACAGTCGAAATGAATAAATAACTGAATCCTACATATAATATCTTGTATAACTAGTAAGATCCAAGTTGTACATGCCATAATTTTATGTCGAATCAATTTATTTCAAGATTCGAACAAACTAGGTCAGAATATAAAAATTTGACATCATAGGAACCAAATAAATGATTATCCATCAGTGTAAGTCAGATACCAAATCCTCAATGCAGTATCTTGTATGATTAAAAAAGTATGATTATAATATGCCACCAACAAACGCCAAATCCATGTATATAATCATTTGACCAATATAGGCCATACTTAAAAAATGTCATGTATCGCAGAAAGCAATTTTATATATCCAACAGTCAAAATGATGTAATAACTTAATCCTACATATAATATATTGTATAATAAGTAAGATCCAAGTTATATATGCCACAATTGAATGTCAAATCAAATTATTGTAAAATTGGATCAAAATTGGTCAGCTTTTCGTCGCACAGGGGGGGTTCGGGGGAGCGAAGCCTCCCCGATGGGGGTTGGGGGGCGAAGCCCCCCAGTTCTCGGGCGCATGGCGGGGTTGGTGGTGCAGGGGGAAGGGGCGGAGCCCCTCCCCCGCCTATGACGTAGTAACTCGGGAGAATATAAGAGTAGAAGCGGTATTATTATCTTAATCAAAATTTCCAAATATCGTTATACACTTTGCTTGCAAAGTAGAATGTAGAGTTTCGATATCTAACCAACCGCACCAAGTACCTCTACCACACCAACAAGACCAACAACATAAACTCTTTTATATATATCCGTGCGCGCAATCGGACGATTCCCCCTTAGAGTTTCAGCAGACAGATTATTCTCCAATTTTCCAACTGTATTAGATATATAATAAATTGTTGAGTTGGCGACCTCCCTAACGAGAAGGAAGAATGCTCTATCGTCCGCGTTATTAGTACCACCACCTCGATATCGGACATGAAATAATTATAACATACATGTCTGGACATATCTCTGCAGTACTAAGTTGAGCCTTCCAAGTATCATGTGTGTAACTGTATAATTTATAAACACGATAGACGTAATGACGATCGATATGTGTGTCGATGTGCGGGATATAAGATTTTTAGCGCTCTGGGACAAGTTCCCTGAAGCGCGTAGACTACATGAAAAGATTATTTACAAATTATTTACAAATATATACAAATTATTTACAACAGAGAGATAAAAGAGAGAGAGTGCGAGAGAGTGAGAGAGAGAGAGAGAGAGAGAGAGAGAAAGAGAGAAGAAGACGATCCACTACGGCCTTAGCGCAACAGATTGCGAAGCGCGGCAATCTCGCGATCACCGTGGAGCGCCTTGAATTGTTGGGTCCCGAGACCTCTGGCCAACTGGGCTAGTCGGTCCATTATATCGTGGACGCGACAGTGACCGAAGAGGTCCGGGTTGGCCTTTTTGAAGGCGCTCCACATTTTGAAATTTGTCGCGTTCGCAATCTGTAGCGCGTGCTTTAATAAGGCCTCGTCGTGCCGAAGACCGTACCGGATCGTCTTCTTTATTTTTAATTTTCCTTCCGCCCGTTTCGGCGGCGGTTTGACGCGACGGGGCGGCGTCTTCCGCTCGCACTCCTCGTCCTCGTCCTCGTCGTCGGGCGACTCCTCGTCCGGCGTCCACTTGTCGTCCTCGTCATCGTCGTTTTTTCTCGTTTTCTTCGTCGCCGCCGTCCTTTTACTCGGTGGTGGTGGTGGCGGCGGCGGAGGCGGCGGCGTTATGTCCCTGGACGTGCCAGGGACAGGCTCCTCCTGCTGCTGCTTCTTCGGGCGACGAAGACGACGAGGATGGGCGACGACGACGAAGACGGGTGACGACGGTGGTGGTGGCGGCGACGGTGTCGGTGGCGGTGGCGGTGGCGGTGGCGGTGGCGGTGGCGGTGGCGGTGGCGGCGGCGGCGGCGGCGGTGGCGGTGGCGGTGGCGGTGGTGGTGGTGGTGGTGGTGGCGGTGGCGGTGGTGGTGGTGGTGGTGGCGGTGGCGGTGGCGGCGGCGGCGTAATGTCCCTGGACGTCCCAGGGCGAGGGCGAGGGCGAGGGCGAAGGCGAGGGTGACGGCGACGACCACTCCACAATCGCCGAGGAGGAGACACTACTCCTCCTCCTCCTCCTCTTGCTCGCTTTAGCTCCTCTTCTGCCCTTTCTGCCCGCCTTCCTTTTCGCCGTCGCTTTACGAGCCAATCTCGCCTGCCGCATCAACTCGCGCGCGTTTTTAATGGTCGGCGGACGTTGGTCGTCGTGTTTAACGAGGACCCAGGAATGTTGCTTAGCCGTACCGCTTATCCAGTGGTACGGAAAGACGTTGAACTGTCTAACCGCACCACTGAAGCGGCGGTACAGGTCCTCGTTGTCGTTGACCGACGGCCGACGTAGGCTGGAGCGCGCGACACGGGCGACGGTCGTGACGGGCTCCAGCGACAATGCGCGCGCGATAGTGTCCGCAGCCATTACGCGGACGATGTCGACGTGGCGGCAATCGTACCACGTGTGCCTACTGTACATGTATAGGAAACGTCCCATCGAGAACGGCGGTGCGTCTCTAGACGGCTCGTCGTTCGCCGCCGCCGCGTTGTCGAACGTGGTGGCGAACGACTCGACGAGTTCGCACCAATCGATGGGGCGTTCCTTCATGTACTTTGCAGATATGAAGCCGTACATGTAGGCCCACGTGGCCGCGCACACGACGAGATATCTCTCGGCGTTCTCGGGCGTATTGTACGCCGAGGGCATCCAACGTTGGACGTGGCCAATGTGCGTCACCGCGTCCAATAAGTCTTTCTGAACGCGGGAGCTGTATCCGGGCACCATCGCCTCGTCCAACGTAGTCGGTGTTGTTGCCTCTGCAATTTCGTGTCCGCGTAATAATACGATGCCGCCGCGGATGGAGGATGCCTCGCTGCCGTTGGCGAAGATGGTCCGCATCAGGCCGTAGTTGTAAGTGCGGTGGCGGCCGTGCGCGAAATACAATACGTGCGCGCTACTAGATAGCGCGGAATCCACGCGTGCGCGGGCAGGCAGAAAGGCTCACGCTGGCCGCGTTCGCCAGCATCGCCACCGCACGTCGACCTGACGCTTCGTCGAAGGAGCCTCAGATCGGCGCCCACGGTCTCGTCGAAATGACGAGGCCACGCGCCGAAGCGCGTTATGAGGCGTCGTTCGACGAGCTGGCGCGTCGTAATGGTGGGCACGCCTTCGGCAAAAATCCCGAGAATATCGATCGCGCTCGAGATGTTGGCGCAGAGGTGCGGTATAACTCGAGCGCGATCCAGCTTGACCACCTCTTCGACGCGCAGCGCGTGCCCGTGGCGGACGAAAGTCACGCAGTAGGCGGCGAGGTCGCGCGAATATTGACGCGTCGCCTCCGCCACATCCTCCATCCTCTTATCGCCGCGATTGGCCGCGTAGCCACCGGCTATCAAGTAATTGGCCAGATAGCCGGAATCGGCGGGTCTGACCATTTTTGCCGACGAATTGTACGCCTGGGCGAACGTGACAAGATGTTGGGCGCCCGGCGCCGAGACGTGTCGGCAAAAATACCCGTAATCGGCCAGAAAACCCGCTCGATAGCGATCGACCTTGTCGTCTAGCCGGATGCAGCCCCGATACATTCCGGCTAGCGAGTTGTGATCGCGGGCTACGCGGCCCGATAGTTTTATCAGCAACGCATCGTCGTCCGAGTCCCGCGTTGCCGCCGTCGTCGTCGTCGAAGCTCCTGGTTCTGGCGCTCCTGGTGCGGCGGTACAGCACATCGTGTCGGCGCGATGAATCTGGATCACGTCCACGTGATCGTGGTCCACTCGCGCGATCCGAGCGAGAAGGGTCTTTGCGTGACCCTTATCGAGCCGTAAGCCGTGCTGCGCCACGTAAAAGCGCAGATAGGCGATCCCGCACGCCTCGCGCAAGTCGGTCGCCTCGATGACCGACGTGAGGTGGCGCGCAAAGTTTGCGAAATCCCGCTGAAAGATGTTATAGTCGCGGTCCACCTCGTAGCGCGCGAAACTTACGCCGCCGCGTGCAGTCTCGCTATCGTCGTGGCACAGTTTAGCCGCGCGCAGCACGACTTTCCGCATAAAAGCGGCGCTGCATACCTGCAGCCGGCTCGGCTCTCGCTCGGTCGCTCGCACCGGCACGTGCCGTAAAAATTCGCACTGGTCGTCGTATTGGAATAGTACGAGGACCAGGCGACCGTCCACCGTCGCCAAACGGTACTCGGACCAGGGCTTCTTTTCTCGCGCGTTGGAGTCGCACGTTTTTCCCGCTCCTTCCTTCGTCGCCGCCGTTGCGGAGTACACGCCGCGCGCCCCGACGAATAGCGGCCTCTTGGCCAGGTAGCGCGTCAGCTTTACGTTGGCGCAACGCGCGATCGCGAACGGTCGGGTGTAGAGCGTATACCCCTGTTCGCAGACAATTGGCTCCAGGGACGTGCAGCAGACCATGACCGAGTCTACGTCCTCGGTAACCTGCACGCCCTGTACCAAATTGTCCAACGGCCTCGGACAGAGGGCCGCGATGGATCGCGCGCCGGCTATTTCGGCAATCTTCTCCTCCTCCTCCACCCCGCGTCTGCCGACGGAGTTGTCGTCGTCGCCGTCTTGCTCCATCTCGCGCGGTGGTGGTTGAGTAAAATCTGAAACATTAAGGAATGACGAGAGATTAATAAACGATAAAACAATAATAGAAACAAATAATACACTCACTCGGTAACTATTAAGCGGTACACTTAAAATGATCAAATTTTAAATGACAATAACTTTGTATATAATAAAGATAGAAATTAAGTTTGGAATATCTGTTCTTAAAGAACCTATTCGTTTAAATGTTGCGAGATTAATATACTGAAAATGGCGGATGACAAAACATGGCATGAGTCATGTATCGTAACTCTATGGAATAAAAAGCATACGATAGTACAGAGTTTCCTCTTTAAAATGATAAAAAGCTTAAAATGCTAAAATGATTTGAAAGAGGACACTCTGTACCATCGTATGCTTTCTATCCCATAGAAAATGCGCCATTTTCAATATATTTATCTCGCAACATTAAAACGAATAGGTTCTTTAAGAACAGATATTCCAAACTTAATTTTCGTTCTTTATAAACCTTTCTATTTAAATTATTTACCAAGTTATTGTCATTTAAAATTTTAAAATTTCAAGTGTACCGCTTTTTTCTTCGAGTGAGTGTAGAATAAAGGAAACGTGGAAAGTGAAAAATATACATAAACAAAAGAAAACACTTACCCGTGACTACGGACTCTGGTGCTAGACGGAGGTCCGCAGTTGTCGCTCCGGGCTTCTCGCGAAGCGCAAAGCAAATATGAGACGAGCTGGAAAATAAAGTAGGGTGCAAGAGGTTAAAACAAGGCGAAGCGAACGTGTGTTTGTTTCCACACACACACACACACACACACACACACACACACACACACACACACACACACACACACACACACACACACACACACACACACACACACACACACACACACGCAGAGAGACAGAGAGAGAGAGAGAGACAGAGAGAGAGAGAGAGACAGAGAGAGAGAGAGAGACAGAGAGAGAGAGAAAGCTTCATTTATTACGCGCTCTGGGACAAGTCCCCTCAAGCGCCACCAGTTAATACAGAATCGCACTACAGCGAGTGTATAAGATACAGGCATGTATGTACAGCAAAAAGAAAAAATAAAGAAAAAAGAATAAAGAATACAGAAAAACAAAGTAGGTATAAAAAATAAAAATACAATGATAAAATACAATAAAATAAAATACGCAAGATAAATAAGATAATTAAGATAACAGTAACGATAACAGAAAGATTAACGGAAACCGGCACATGTACAAGAATCAAGTCCCCCGACCCGATCAATCATATCAGAGAGAGCAATCGTAATTTTAAACCGCAATGAGATTCAGTAGGTGCCCATACAATCTCTGTTTGAAAATGGTTAGTGTTTGAGCATCTCGTATGTACGGTGGGAGATCGTTCCAAAGCCTGACGGAGGCAGATCGGAAAGAGCGTCGGAAAAGCTCAGTACGACAGAGAGGAAGGACCAGTGCATCCTCAGACGCGCGAGTAGACCGCTCCGAGACTTTACCCCGCAGAATAAAATTCTCAGAGAGAAGGCGGGGAAGCTTTGTTCGCAGAATGACAAAGAGTTGACACCCAACGAAATAGGCGCGTCTAGTCTCAATTTTTAATTGACGCAATCTTCTGTAGTAAGGGGAGATGTGAACATCCGCCCTAATATCAAATATAAATCTCACGCAAGCGTTCATGGCCCTATATAATTTAAGATTCTGTTCGGCTGTAGTGTCTGTAAAGGCGGCACAGCAGTAGTCTAAATGCGGTTGGATCAAGGTGGTGACCAGTCTAGTTCTAAGTTTGACCGGGCAGAGGCTCTTATTGAGTCTAAGTCGGTATAGAGCAGACCGAATTTTTCTCACGATAGCAGTTACCTGGCTCTCCCACGATAGATTACTCGTGATCGTAACGCCAAGATACTTAACGGATGACGAGAAATGAATGTTCACGTTATCCACAACTATTTTTGGAATAGTGAGCTGGTCCAAGGTGTTTATATATCTTGAGATTCCGAAGATGATCGCCTGAGTCTTGTCAGTGTTGAGGATAAGCTTGTTCCCAGAAGACCAGTCAATGACAGCTCGGATGTCTTTATTGATCCTCTGCATTGCCTCCGCCAGATCCACAGGTCTGCAGTGATAGTAAATCTGCAGATCATCCGCGTAGAGATTATATTTGCAGAAACTGAGCACATGTTTGAAGTCCGAGATGTACAATGTGTATAGCAACGGGCCAAGGACCGAGCCCTGTGGAACCCCCGCCCTGATGAGAGCAGGACGCGATGTAGCGCCCGTGTGACAGTCTCTGACCATCTGAGAACGATTTGACAAATACGAGTAAATCCACTGCAGCACAGAGTCAGAAAAATTAAGGCACTTCAGCTTTCTCAAGAGAATGTGATGGTAGACTCTATCAAACG
>NW_028141805.1:12500-15132 GCF_030444845.1 Prenolepis imparis
TCACAGTGATGGTAGATCTGCAGGTCGTCCGCGTAGAAGTTATGTTTACAGTACTGCAATTCTTTGCTAATGTCAGCAACATAAAGCGTGAACAAGAGTGGTCCAAGTACAGAGCCCTGAGGTACTCCTGTAGTTAAGCGTGCCGGAGATGATGTGGTGCCGTTAAACCCGTCTCTTACGACCTGCATTCTGTCACTCAAATAAGAAGCAACCCAATCCAGAGGGATGTCAGAGAGTCCCATTTCTTTTAGTCTCTTGAGAAGGATCCTATGTTGCACCCTATCAAACGCCTTGGAGAAATCAAAGAAAATTGAGATGGTGACTTTTCTTCGATCGACAGCTAGTCGAATGTCATCCAGCATTCTTATGATGCATGTCTGCGTGGAGGAATTTCGTCTGTAGGCGAATTGGCACGGATCTAGAAGATCTTTCTCCCTCAGATATTCAGTCAGCTGATCGAAAACCACCCTTTCCAAAACCTTCGAGAGGAATGGCAGGATAGAGATTGGCCTGTAGTGCTGTAATGTTTTTCGTCCTCCGCCACAGTCTTCTTGCCACATCTCTTGCATGCATTGCGTCGCGAATTTCGTCCGTGAGCCATGGTGCCGGGAGGTTTTTAAAGCAGATATGTTTCAGAGGCGCATGTCCATTTAGGCAGCTCATCAGTTTGTCATTGAAGGCTCTCACCTTATTCTCCATATTTTCCAGTATCATGATTTCAGACCAGTCAAGTTGACTCACCTCCGAAAGGAAGACTTCCCTGTTAAAGCTTCTGTAGTCTCGGTAAAGGACATGCCTCTCCTCTCGCTTCTCAACACTTATGCCATAGATGACCTCAATAAGATCATCGCCGACAAGAAAGGTACCGCTGCTTTATCGTAATTGATGAGTTTATCTACATCATCAATTATGCACAGATCGAGGAAAGTGGCTGAGTTCGCGAGATGATGTGTGGCTTCGTATGGTATTAGATACATCCCAGACGATGAAACGAAGTTCTCAATCTGTATGCTATCGAAAGTTCTAGTTCTCATGTCAGCGTTGAAGTCACCGAAAATCATCGCTGGTAGTTGGTCTGTGTGGTAGATCTTGAAAGATGTTCATGAATTCATCAAGGTATCCGCAGTTCGGAGGTCGATAAACCACCGCGAGAAGTAGCTTACGCACATTTTTTTTGAAAATGATTTCCGCCGTGAGAAACTCCGGCTTCCGGTGTTGTAAGTCTGCCGAGGACCGTTCCAGAACAACAGCACTAATCGAGTCTCTAATATAGAAGGCCACTCCACCTCCCCTCCTGCCATCGCGATCGTTCCTCATAAGGTTATTCCCTGGAATCCTTACCATGCTGTCAGGAACCTCAGGTCTCAGCCACGTTTCTGACAGACAAATGATGTGATATCTTCCATCTCCAAAGTAGTGACAGAATTCGTCGAAGTGCGCCACCAAAGATTGACAGTTTACATGACAAATAGACAACCTTTCACTTCCCTGTGACCGTCTATCCATAGTTGATCATTTTGATTCTGTCCATAATTCTGTCACGAAGTATTGGGCATTTATCCGTGTCCAAGGCCGAATGTGATCTGTCGCTCTGTGCCCTCCTTGATGCTCTCACACAGTTTCCACAGCAAGGCGACTTCCTCTCCTTATCACAATCCTTCATTTCATGAGCCTCCGAGCAATGCCCGCAGACCGCCGCTGACTTGCAGTCTTTTGCGATGTGCCCGAAGGCCATACACCTGAAGCACTGAAGGACTCTGACATGGTCTCCAAACTTGCATGCCGAATAACCCAAATAGATCCGACCATTCTCAAGCAACCGTTCTCGTACTCCTGGTGTTACCTCGATGATGTACTTCGAGAAGTTCTTATTGGCTCTGCTCTGATATCGATATACAATTTTAAGTCCGACGTCACTTTTCTCACCGCGCAATCAACCCCCTCTCAACCTCCTCATCCGACATGTGAGAGGGCACTCCACGTATGATAAGCCTTGGATTTATTTTTGCTCGTTCTATAATTTTAAAGCCGGCGCGCGCGAGGTTTTGATGCGCTTTAATTTTTTCCAAGTTCGGAGAGACGGCCTCAATCCGGATTCCATTGTTTCTTATGTTGCTGATTCGGGTCACTTTTAGAGCACAATCGGAGGGCTTGAGGATTCCGCACACGGTCTCCCTGGTAGCCTGCGACGATGCGCACTTAATCGATTCATTTCCGTCAGGTACGATGTCAAAAGACGTTGTCGTGGGCACCTCATAAACAGCACCGCCCGAGACACGCACTGTGGAGGCCTCACCTCTCACCGCTGATGCATAGGGTCCTCGATGACTCAACCCTCAAGTGCGCCAGTTGATTGTCGTTGTCCCTTTCGCTAAGCACCTCCCTGAGAGCGCTCCTTATCACATCAGTCTTCCTCTCGAGCGAGTCCTCCTCCAGAAAGTAAGTGAGTGCCGAAGCCGCCTCGAGGAACGACTCCTTGCAAAGACGGAGAGTGGATTCAATTTGATTTTTCCTATCAGACGTTTCCTTGCTTGTTAGGAGGATTTTCATTACGTTGTCATACTGTTCCTTAATTGATGATTTTAGAGCATTTATTTTGACAGATTAGTACTCTGCGTTGATACCACTGCTT
>NW_028141806.1:0-15117 GCF_030444845.1 Prenolepis imparis
ACAAAGATATTCAAAATTCAAAATGACGGATAAACCACATGAAAATGCTATAAAAAGCGAGGATCATACAGTATTTTCCAATTTTTCATAATTTTTAATTTAAAATTATAAATATAAAATCAATGAATATATTTTTATACAAATGTTTAAACAGTTTTCGCAATTTTTAGATAGTCATAATGAATTTTTATCACATGTTCATTTTATCACATAAAAATATATTCATTGATTTTATGTTATAATTTTAAATTAAAAATTATGAAAAATTGGAAAATACTTTATGATCCTCGCTTTTTATAGCATTTTCATGTGGTTTATCCGTCATTTTGAATTTTGAATATCTTTGTAATATTATGATGGTTTTCAAAAATGGCTACTACGTACAAGAAGATTTTCACAGTGGCTACTGCATACGAGAAAATTGTTAGAACGAAGGGGAATGATTGCGTTCACTCATATTAATCGTCAATCGAATGGACTTCAATTAAATTGATTCACTTCGTCGTAGAAGGAAGGGAAGTCTTTGATTACATTTGCTTAAATCAATCATTAATCGAAGAGATTCGCATCAAATTTGTTATGATTAATCATTAATTAAATAATTTTCGATTAAATTTTTCCTAATTAATTGTCAATCGAGCAGTCTTCGATTAAATTTGCTCGGTTCAATCGTCCATCGAATGACTTTTAATTGAATTCGCTCATACTAATCGTTAATCGAACTCTTCGATTAATTTCGTTTATATTAATTGTTAATCGGATGACCTTCAATTGATTCCGTTCATATCAATCGTTAATTAAACAATCTTAGATTAATCTCGCTTATATCAATCGTCATCGAATGAACTGCGATTAACTTTTTTTTAAATCAATCGTTAATCCAAAATATTTTAATTAAAATTGTTTTATCAATTATTTAATTTTCAAAAAGTAATTAATATTTTTTCAACCTTGAATAGAAGGGAAATGTTCGATTACGTTTGCTTAAATCAATCATTAATCAAAGAAATTTGCATTAAATTTGTTATGTTTAATTATTAATTAAATAATTTCTGATTGAATTTTTCCAAATTAATTGTCAATCGAGCAGTTTTCGATTGAATTTGCTCGGTTCAATCATACATCGAATGATTTTTAATTGAATTTGCTCATACTAATCGTTAATCGTACATCCTTCGATTAATTTCGTTTAAATCAATCATCAATCGGGCGACCTTCAATTGATTTCGTTCATATCAACCGTTAATTAAACAATTTTACATTAATCTCGCTTGTATCAATCGTTATCGAATGAGCTGCAATTAACTTTTTTTAAATTAATCGTTAATTTAAAAAATTTTAATTATAATGGTACACTCAATTGATAACTAAACATGGTAATTAATTGAAAAAGTAATTAATTATATACAACTCTGCGTGTGAGTTTCCCGCACCCAATTCGGATTCTCATCTGACCAGAAACGAAAATTTTGATTATTAACTTCTCCCGTTAACGTGAAAGTTGCCTCGTCTGTAAAAACAATTTGATAAGGGAAGATGGGCCGGACATCTATTAGTGCCATCATACTTTCACAAAAACCTATACGACGCTCCAGATCTCCGTCTTGCAATTCTTGAACATATTGTAATTTGTATGGATAGAATTTGTTTTTCTTTAAAATTCTCCAAACGGACTTGGGAGCAATATCGTGAATTTGAGCGGCTCTGTTAATAGTAGAATTGGGATCTTCAATAAATGTCTGCATAACATCAAGTTGTTTTTCTTCGTTAGTGACAGACGATGGTCTCCCTGATTTAGAGCGATTTTTTACGCTACCAGTTTCTCTAAAACGTTCTATTGTTTTTAAGACAGTGGACTTATTAATTCGACGATTCGGATACGTCTCATTAAATAATCGATCGACAGCAGCGTACGATCGCTCGTTGTCACCCCATCCACGCATCATGAGGATAGTGATTCTTTCACGTTCCGACAATTCGCCAGCCATTTTTAAAACGTTTAATTTTTAATCTGCCTAAAATCTGTGAAAACAACTGATTTTGAGTAGCCGTGAGAACAACTGATTTTAAATAAATGAGGAGGATCCTACCATGTAAGGCAAGATAGAGGTAAGTTTTTCACATTGTTCTCACGGCTACATAAAATCAGTTATTCTCGCGGCTACTCAAAATCAGTTGTTCTCACGGCTACTCAAAATCAGTTGTTCTCACGGCTACTCAAAATCAGTTGTTCTCACGGCTACTCAAAATCAGTCGTTTTCACAGATTTTAGGCAGATTAAAAATTAAGCGTTTTAAAAATGGCTGGCGAATTGTCGGAACGTGAAAGAATCACTATCCTTATGATGCGTGGATGGGGTGACAACAAGCGATCGTACGCTGCTGTCGATCGATTATTTAATGAGACGTATCCGAATCGTCGAATTAATAAGTCCACTGTCTTAAAAACAATAGAACGTTTTAGAGAAACTGGTAGCGTAAAAAATCGCCCTAAATCAGGGAGACCATCGTCTGCCACTAACGAAGAAAAACAACTTGATGTTATGCAGACATTTATTGAAGATCCCAATTCTACTATTAACAGAGCCGCTCAAATTCACGATATTGCTCCCAAGTCCGTTTGGAGAATTTTAAAGAAAAACAAATTCTATCCATACAAATTACAATATGTTCAAGAATTGCAAGACGGAGATCTGGAGCGTCGTATAGGTTTTTGTGAAAGAATGATGGCACTAATAGATGTCCGGCCCATCTTCCCTTATCAAATTGTTTTTACAGACGAGGCAACTTTCACGTTAACGGGAGAAGTTAATAATCAAAATTTTCGTTTCTGGTCAGATGAGAATCCGAATTGGGTGCGGGAAACTCACACACAATATCCACAAAAAATTAATGTATGGTGTGAAATAATAGATGGCTACTTAATAGGGCCGTTCTTTTTGAAGAAAATCTGAACGCTCAAAGATATGAGAGATTACTTGTAGATCAAATAATTCCAGCCATACGAAATATTTTTCCAAATAATTTCGAAGAAATATGGTTTCAGCATGATGGAGCTCCTGCTCATTTTGGTTTACGGCCACGTCAAATTTTAAATGAGACTTTTCCATTACGATGGATAGGAAGAAGGAACAGAAATGAGGGAGGAGAGGATTGGCCACCTCGGTCACCAGATCTAACTCCTCTTGATTATTATCTATGGGGATACCTGAAGAGTAAGGTTTACAAAACAAAACCTGAAAGCATCCAAGAATTGATACAGTGAATAAGGAATGAAATAGATTTGATACCTTTTGAGACGAATCGTAGAGCCATTTCTGCATTCTATCAAAGATTGGCATATTGTCAGGAAGTAAATGGCAGCCACTTTCAGCATTTACTTTAACACACTGAGTAAAATTTATTTTAAAACACGGAGTAAAAGGTTTTGAATCATTAAAGAGAGATAAGAGTTTTCAATCGTCTGTTCTGCAACCTATCACCACTATGTACACATTCACACTTGTTTAGCCACACGCGCGCGCGCGCACACACACACACACACACACACACACAAGGGATCAAATTCATGCCACTTCCACGCAGTTGATCCTGGATAACACTAAGTGCATGAAATTTCGAAATTTGAACGGCCGCCATTTTGAATGAGGGGGTCGTAGCGACTTAAAATTTGAAGGGTGTGTTTGTTATGAAAAGACCTTTCAAACGAGTCCCCACTCGACCCTTAATCCAATTTAAAATTTTCAACCCCCCTCTTACCCCCGCGTACCAGTGGGTGGGGGATGATCGGTATCCATGTCATAGGGTAGCTTTTTTGATAAATCAAAATACGTGTTTTACCGTTTTTTGATATTTTCATTTTTACAAAAATTATTTAGGGATTTCCACACTTTTGACAAACCCTGTATATACGTACTCAAATAATTTTTTTCGATTGATTGCATTTCTCTTCTGGTGTTACCATATATTATTTTACCATCTCTTAGATTTCAATTACTATTTCTCACTCCGGCCGCAATATTACTGAGAGGGCGCTAGCGCGCAGAGATCTTTTTCGAGCGACACAAACTCCCGTAAGACCATCGGTCTTTAATAGTATCTCGTCGGTGACCAGGTGGAATAAGTTGAATATTTCAAGACATTAAATAAGTATAGGGGTTTTTTGGGGTCGCCGAAACTGAATCTGATGTTAAAATTATGGAAATAAAAATGGCCGACCCAATATGGCCTCCAGGTACATAAAAAAAGTGTTCAGTTCGGCCTTGTAGGGTATGTTGTACCAAATATTTTTACCATGTACCAAAGTTTTATGCATGAATGTAACTGCTGATATTCATAGTGCAGCTTACGTTGGTAACATTGTTCCTGCGTAAAATTTCGAAATCAGAATTGTGATTAGCGATATCAAAAACCCTGAGAAACACCGAAATTCAAATTTAACATTTTTTACAATATTTCCATACCCTACAAGGCCGAACTGAACACTCTTTTTATGTACCTGGAGGCCATATTGGGTCGGCCATTTTGATTTCCATAATTTTAACATCAGATTCAGTTTCGGCGACCCCAAAAAACCCCTATACTTATTTAATGTCTTGAAATATTCAACTTATTTCACCTGGTGCATAAAATCCAACCCTTGTCGTTTCAACCCTTCAGAGCGAACCTTGGCCGATAAAAAAAAATACGTATCGAATATTTTTCATAGTTTTACAAATGTGCAAAGTTTCATTAAAATCGGTGAGTGACACTTCCGTAGGTTTACTTGTTAGTTTCTTTCAATCCGAAACTGCCAGTAATTTTAGCAACCGATGCCAGTCCGTACGGAGTTGGAGTCGTATTGTCTCACAAATATCCGGACGGATTAGAACGCGTAATACAGTACGCCTCGTGTACAGTGAATGATACGCAAAAAAAATATACGCAGATAGATAAGGAGGCGTATGCCATCATTTTCAGAATAAAAAAGTTTCACAATTTTTTATACAGTAATCGGTTTACACTGCTTACAGATAATAAACCGATCACGCAAATTTTTAATCCGCGAAAAGGTTTACCTGCGTACAGTGCGTTACGCATGCAACATTACGCAGTTTTCCTTCAGGGGTTTGATTTCGATATTAAATATAGGAAAACCGAAAATCATGGCAACGCCGATGGCTTTTCGAGATTACCGGTTAAAGATAACGATAACGCGAAATATGATGCGTTGGATGTGTACACGATAGAAATATTGAATATGTTACTAGTTAAAGCGGATGAAATTTGTAAAGAAACATTAAAAGATACCGATCTTTTGAGAATAGTAAAAGTGTTAGAAAAAGGAACAGATTTAAAAAAATTAGGATTACAGAATCACGAATTTGCGCTGTGCAATGGAATACTGTTAAGAAAAGACAGAGTTGTGGTACCTAAAGTTTTAAAAAATAGAATTCTCAAAGAACTGCACTCTGGTCATATAGGAATTGTTAGAATGAAAGGCCTAAGTAGAAATTACGTCTGGTGGAAGGGTATCGATAAAGATATTGTGAAAACAGTGCAAGAATGTAAAGAATGTAGTCGTTGTCAAAATAATCCGAAACCAGTTCCGTGGCATCATTGGGAGCCTACAGATGAGCCGTTCCAGAGAATACATATAGATTTTGCGGGTCCATTTTCAGGTCACAATTTTTTAGTATGCGTAGATTCATATACAAAATGGCTCGAAGTCTATGTAATAAAAAACATTACTGCGGCTAGCACAATAGAAAAATGTCGTGAAATTTTTTCGAGATTGGGTATTCCCCGGATGTTAGTAACAGATAATGGGAGAACTTTCATTTCCCAGGAGTTCCAAGATTTTATTAAAGCAAATGGAATAATACATAAAAGGACGACTCCATATCATCCGGCTACCAATGGTTTATCAGAACGGTTTGTGCAAACGCTAAAGCAATCATCACGTAAAGTCGAACTAACGAAAGATAATGTAAGAGAAAATGTACAAAAGTTTTTGTTTCACTACCGCATCACTCCAATTTCGGAGTTGAAACAATCGCCAGCCGAAATTATGTTCGGACGGAAACTACGTAGTCGATTAGATTTAATGATTCCTAAGGAACTGAATAAGAAGGAGTCGACAAAATGCGAAGGTGAAGCAAGAAATTTTAATATCGGAAATAAAATAGCCGCACGGGAATATCTAAATAAAAAAATCAAATGGCGTTTTGGTTCTATATTTAAAAAATTAGGTAAATTGCATTACTTAATAAAATTAGATAATGGTAAAATATGGAAGCGACATATTGACCAGTTACGAATGACGGGGCAAGGTACAACAGAATGTGTTAATGAGGGAGAGAGACCGGTGGTTAATTCACCAAACGAGTGTAGGGACGTCATCGTTCACACCTTACCCGAGGAAGAGACAGACGAGGTTGCGCATGAACGCGTCCCTGTAGAACAGGAAAACGAAAGGCGTACAGATAACTTAAACGCAAATACGCGTCCGCGGCGCACGGTTAAAGAACCGTCACATTTTAAAGATTATCTTGTTTCCTATTAATATATATATATATATATATATATATATATAATGATAAGAAATCTTTGTTAAAAAGGGGGAAGAGCTGTTATGTATTCATACATTTTATATTCCCCGCGCTTAAGGAGCGTTACGCCGTTGCGTGGCGCTATTAAGGGAAAAGGAAACGGAGCAGAATATCCTGCTCCGAGGGGCACTACTCGTCCTGCGTTCGTTCAAGCCAGGAGTCAGGACAGTGTGTTCAACCTCTAGTCCTGTTACTTTTTTGTAATACTTATTAAATCAGCAATTACATTATCATAGTTTGTTAACCGAATCAACGTGTTACTTATTGAGTCACGAACCCCCAAGCAAAGACATAATAGCCTTTTTTACATTTATAAGTGAATGATAAATAATTTGTTTTATCATGCTTATTTTGTAAATATATCCATCACATGGAATCAATATTTATAATCCAGTTTCATTTAATTTATTATTTCAGATGTACTATGTTATATTTTATGATGATTGGTGCTCAACAGTGCCACAACTTTGGGTGGATTCAAACAATAAAACTTTTTACTGGCCACCTAAAGAAATTAATCCCACAGCAGCCATAATAAAAAATATCCATCCCGGTGATAACTGGAATAAACAAATTTACGGGCGCATTATAGGACCATATAATAATTATTATCACTATTTACTATATAATAAAATATAATATTATGGTATATTCTCATAGCATCAAGCAACAATGTAACTGCAATGTAACATGTTTGTACAATAGTTACATTGTTGAGTGAACAATAATTTGAAATACATATAGGGTGGACAAAATAAAGCGTTACGAATTTTTATCTCCAAAAATATTGTTTCTAGAGAAAAATGTTTCAAATAAAAGTTGTAGAATTTCGAAGGCGGAAAAAAGTTGGCGCTACTGACTTTTTTCTAAAGGGTGGTTTTAAAAGACATTTATGTTTTTTAAAATGGAATTACTATAAAAAAAACTAAGAAAAATATCTCGTAAAATATTCATTTTTCAATAATCTTACCCTTATAACTTTTAATACAGAATATTGTGTAGAATCAATTTATATAAAAAAATATAGTAATTCCATTTAAATAAAAAAATGAGCTTTAAATCACCTTGAAAAAAGCCTTTTAGAAAAATGTCAGTAGCGGCATCTTCTGTCCCCCTTCAAGTCAAACAACTTTTGTTTGAAACATTTTATCGTACGATCACAAATAAAAAAGTTATTTGAGGTGTAAGAGTTAAATGAAACTTTTTTTATAGAAACTTATGAAATAGCTCGTAAAATGGAGAAAACAGCAGCAGACATTTCAACGTCTGAAGAAGGAAGATTCGAAAGTCTTCAATCAAATTCGATACAAAATTTGAAAAAAAGATTAATAAAAAAACCACGGTTTTCTGATGAATTGGATGATGACTATAATAATAGTAATATTATTTATCTTTTTAAAGTTATAAATTTTGTATTGCTAAAATATTATTACAGATACTACACATATTACACATAAATAATTTAAATTATATTAAACAGCTCATCTAACAAAGAAACCTCGCATGCCAATGCCTAATGCCTCTTATGTTCGAGCATCCAGCAATATTAGAACTACTAATAATACTGAAAAACTGGACAGTATGTACTACTTTAGTATATTATATATCTTTTAGTATATTATATGTCTTTTATTGCTATAATTAAATATTTTTATTAAAGATTTAAATTATATTATACAGCTCATAAAACAAAAAAAACTCAACGCGTATCAATACCTACTACCTCTTATGTTCGACCATCCAGCAATATTAGAACTACTAATGATACCGAAGAACTGGACAGTATGTAATATTTTAGTGTATTATATGTCTTATTGCTAATTAAGGGGGGACATTCACCCAGAGGCACCAAAAAATAGCCCTATATTCACGAATTTTTTTTCAGAAAGTATTAGGATTATCAAAATGGGATTTTTACCAGTCTATTATATGTATATTTAATAATATGAGGTAAAATTTTTATTGAAAAATAAAAAATATGACAAATATTGCTGCTGACGTCAGATGCTGTTGCGTTTTATGGTACGGTAATATGCAATCTATATGGTTTATCTGAAACAAAAAACTTGATAGATTCTTAAAATATATAGATAAATCTATAGTCTTTGTCGTAGCAAATTCTTAAAAGTCGCAATATTTGTAAAATGACACTTATCTATATATAAAAACAAATTTTTTATTTTAAAAAAACGATCATTCTTTGGCTGTTAAAAAACTAAGGGATTTAAAAAAAATCCTACGACACAAAGACTAGATTTATCAATATATTTTAATCAATCGAATTTTTTTGTTTCAAATGAACTATATAGATTGCATATTGGGTACCGTAAAACGCAATAGCATTTGACGTCAACAGCAATATCTGTCATATTTTTAAATATTTTTCAATAAAAATTGTACCTTATATTACTAAATATACATATAATAGATTGGTAAAAATCCCATTTTGATAATCCTAATACTTTCTGAAAAAAAAAATTCGTGAATATAGGGCTATTTTTTGGTGCCTCTGGGTGTGTATGTCCCCCCTTAAATATTATTTAAGATTTAAATATATTTAAAGATTTATATATAAATTATATCATCCAGCTCATCTAACAAAAGAATCTCATATGCCATCAATGCCTGTTGCGTCTTGTATTCGAACACATAACAAAACAAGCACTATTAAGGATACTGACAGATTGGACAGTATGTATATTTTAGTACAGTTAGTTTTCTCCCATTAAAGCAAGCAATAGTAACATCACCAATGTTACAATTTCCCACTCATCAATTACTATTACGTAACTGTTACGTGCAAGACGTGTTGTATTATAGTTATATTGATGAGTCGGAAATTATAATTGATATTATGTTACTATTGCTTAATGTTTATATGTCTTTTATTGCTCATAAAATAATATTAAAGATTAATAATATAAATTGTATCATATAGATGTAATAACAAAATCTTACCATACTTCAACATCTAGTGCATCTTATGTTCCACCATCCAATACTACTATAAGTAATACTGCGAAATTGAACAGTACGTATACTTTTCTCTTCTCTTATAATTTTCCTCTTTATCTCAATTTTTTCTAGTTATTTTATTATTTAAATATATTTTAATTTTTTGCATTTTAATATCTGTAAAAACATAAATAATTTATATAAAATATTCTTAGTTTTAATTTTATATATATTTTGTAGATTATATGACAAAAAATACTCACGTATCAAATTCCATTAATATACAAGCATTCATTAGTAAAAATATTGATGACGATGCTAATAATGATGACGAAGAACTCAATAGTACGTATACTTTGAATCGCCAACGGTCATACCACGTTGTCAAAACACCAGTTCTCATCCATATACTTTTAATCTTCTTTTTATTAAATATATGGAGTAATGATATTATCTGCAACAAAAAACAATATACATATACAGGGTGTCCCAAAGCACCCTTAACAACGCTCGTGAGCAGTTAGGGCACAGTAAACTGAACAGAAAAGTCTTATACCATTTTGCTAAATTCGCAATAATAATCGAAATATTTAATATTAAAGTTAGGCGAATAAGAGCGCGCTGAGATACAATGAGGCAGACGCTCGAGCCGCTCGAGCTATAGCACGGCCCAATATATTCAGCATTGGCCGGCGCGCGGTGAGAAGGGCGATAGCACAGTATATACAGTAGCGTAACTCTCTAAATTTCATGATACATAAAATGGAGTGCGCATGCGCGAAATCAGCGAGTATATTCAGTACCGCCATCTGAACTTTTCTCTCACTCTATCTTTTGATTTTCGCTCTCTGTCACCGTTTAAATCCCAGTATACTGTGATTTAAATGCCGGCGTAAATATTTATTTATGTCAGCAAAAATAACGCGAGTGCAAAGTGAAGAGTGACAGTGTTATAGAAATTATTAGTGGTGAAAGTCGTGAAAAGTAGTGCAGAAAGTGAAAAAGATTAAAGTTCTCCTTAGGAGAATAGTTAACCTATATGAATATTTATATAAGTTTTCAATTCTCTACTTGTAAGAAACTTTGATTTTAGCTACACTTTGATCTTAGCTTTTGTTTCAGGTGATTGTTAAGGTTGATCGTTGAAGAAGAAAATGGATAAAAAAGGAAAGCAATGGTGTGCAGCACCAGGTTGTATGAGTTTTGTTGTAGACAAGCGACACTTTTTTAGATTTCCAAAGGAACATGGCAGGTATGTTGTTTTAAGTATTATTTATAAAATATATATATAAATATTAATTATATATATATGTATATTTATATGTATATATTTTTAGTTAGTTGTGTATATAATACTTTCACATTTATAAGTTGTAATTACGCATACAGGTGGTTGGAATGGATAAAGGCATCTAAAAGGCTAGATTTAGAATTAAAAGGTCCAAATTATGCCTACCAAAATTGCACCTTATACCATTTACATTTTGAAGAAAAATGGCTTAGAAGAACAACGGTAATTCGTTTACATCCAGATGCCATATCAACTATATTTTTTGGTCCAGCTTTTGACAGGGAGTGAGTTTTTACTAATAATTTATATAGTATTTTTTCTAATATACATATATTACAATTTTTAATAATAATGACAATAATAAATTGTTTATAATGATATACATAAGTATGTTGTGTGTGTGTGTGTGTGTGAGTGATTAGAGAAATTATAATAAAATTAAATATTAAGTTATACTAACACTATACATTTCTTTTATAGAAACATGGATAAGGAGACAGAAGAAATAAGTGAAACAATAGAAGGAATTAATAACGAAGAAGAAATAATTACAACAGAAATAAATAACGAAGAAGAAATAACTGCAACAGAAATAAATAGCGAAGAAGAAATAATTGCAACAGTAATACAAGAAGAAAATATAAGGTAACAATAATCAAATAATATTTTTTTCTATTTAAATAAAATAATGCTTTATAATAATATAAAATTATTATATAATACAATTGTATGATATTTTATAGTGATATGCAGTGTTTGTAGCATATGCAAATTAATGTGGATGCTACACAGCTGAACCATAAGTTTTTATTTATTATAAAGTATCTTTTTTAATATTTATTTTATTAATATATATATAATCTCCATATATATATGATGAATAATTATGAAAATATTACTTTTTATAATCACATTTAATATTATTTTGCTGTTTTTTTATTATTTTATATTTACAAAGTTTAACTATATATAATAATTATTAATTGTAATAAATAATAGTAACAAGATTTTTATATATGCGTTTATTTTATAATATATTATATAATTTTAATATGATTTTTATTTTGAAAAGTAGAATTTTTTGTCACATTATTTTTCTTTTTCTTCAATGTCTAACAAATTTGGGTAATTTACAGGAGCACATCTAGCAGCATGCATCGAGGGAAAATTAATTCATCGGATAACAGTCCTCGCAAAAACAAATTACGCATGAAGATTTTAAAATTAAAAAGGCAGAACAACAAGTTGCGGCAAATGGTTAGACGACTTCGATTAAAACAAGAAAAGCAGAAGAAGACTACAGAAAATCAAGAAACTAATGACGTCCAAAATATGCGACAATTAAGTGGTAAGCTATTTTCTGGAAATTTTTTAAAACTATTGTCTGCGCAAATCGATGCTCTAACTAAAAACAAACGTGGAAGAAAATATGATTCCGATTTCAAGCAATTTGCGTTATCTTTATTTTTTTCAAGTCCGCGTAATTATAGAGAGTTGTTAAAAAGCTTTGCTTTACCTTCAATACGCTCTCTACAGTTATTTACACAATCCTGGAATATTATACCCGGTATAAATGATAAAATTTTTGATGCGCTAACTGTTCTCTTACAATCATTAGCACCAATTGAAAGACATTGTATATTGTGCATTGATGAGATGAGTTTAAAATCTTAGTTATTTTATAATGTATCGCAGGATAATATTATTGGTTTTGAAGATACGGGTGACGTAAAATCACATAAACCTGCGAAAAGTGCTTTACTTATCATGGCACGTAGTATTGCAGGAAATTGGAAATTTCCCGTTTGTTTTTGTTTTATAGAAACATGTCGGAGCATTGGTTTAAAAAATAATTATATTTGATATTATTATAAAATTAAGAAATTCTGGTGCTGTCGTGCATGCATTGGTTACAGACATGGGATCTAATTTTATACAGCTATCCCGTGAGTTAGGTATTTCTACAGAAAATTCAACATTTTTAGTTAATGAAGAGGAAGTGTTTTATATTTTTGATACTCCTCATTTAATGAAAGCAACTCGTAATAATTTAATGAAATATAATTTTAAATTTGATGATAATAAAGTTGCTTCATGGAGTCATATAGTTGATTTTTATAATAGAGATTCTAAACAATGAATAAGAATGGCTCCTAATTTAACTAAATGTCATATTGAACCAACTTCCTTTCAACGAATGAAAGTAAAATATCCTGTTCAAATATTTAGCAATCGGATAGCTGCAGGCATGTGTACGCAAATGTCGTATGGTTTTCTCCCAAGTGAAGCAGTTGGCACAATAGATTTTATTGATAAATTAAATAAATTATTTGATATTTTAAATTCATCCGCGTTAAATAATCCAAAAGAATATGGAGAAGTTTATAATGGTAGTGAGAAACAAATAGAGTTCTTAGAAAAAATGTTACATGTTTTCAAACATATTACAATAATTAATGCCAACGGTTTACGTGTTAATGTAAATATTAAATGCTTTCAATGCTGACAGATTACAATTAAAGGTATAATGCAGTTATGGGATAAAAAATTAAAATCTTTAAATTTTCCTTATCTTCGAACACGAAGAATTAATCAAGATTGTGTCGAAAATTTCTTTGGTGCTATTAGGCAACAAGATGGTAATTCTCTGAATCCGACACCAATTCAATTTATGCGTGCTTTTAAAAAATTGCTTAGCATTAAATTTTTACAGCATTCAGAAACTCAAAATTGTGCTCAGGATAATGACCAAATGTTAAATTTTATTAAAAAGCCATCAAGTTCAAATCAAAATACAAATTTTATACCATCTTTGCCACGTAAAATTTTAGATATCCCAAATCATGATTATTATTCCATGGATCTGCCAGAAGAAAATGCATTTACATATGTGTGCGGATTTTTAATTAAAAAGTGTATTGAAATTCATTCCTGTAATGCATGTACAATATATGTAAATGAAAATAAGGCTGTCTTAGATGATACTACATTATATTGTTCATTTCGAGCTTATTCTAATGAAGAGAATAATTTATATGGAAATTTAAACATACCAAGTAGCAATTTTTGTTTTTACATTCATCAATTAGAAGAATTATTTGTAAAAAATTTTGAAAATAATTGTTTTAAGAAAAATATTGGCAATTACCTTTTTCAATTAGCACAAACTGTAACTTTTGAACCGCCATGCCCAGATTTTCCTACAAATTTTTTGATAAAATTATTTTTACGTATGCGTATACATATATTTTACATTATCACAGCATAATAAATCATGCAAAAGTATTAGTAGGAAGAATAGAAAACTTTTAAATGTTTTACATTTATAAATCTTTTTTTTTAATGTTTATATAAAATAAAATGATAAAATTATATTTTATGATATTAAATTATATTATGATATTAACTGTACAGTCTTATTTTCATAATTTAAATTTGTGTTAATTGTGTGTTGATTGCGTTTTAAATTAAATACTAATAATTTTATTTATTTTGCATATTAATTGCATTTAATAATAATTAAGTTTGCTAATTAACAATGTATTATAATTTTAGTGCATATTTTTTCTAACATTTATATATTAATATTATATTTATTAATAGCGTTTTCGGTTCTATAATTTCATGCGTTGACTTATGCTATTTTCTATGTCTATTGTTTGTCTATAATTTCATGCGTTCATTTATTCTATTTTCTGTCTATTGTTTGTCATTCTATTTTTCCACTGACTCTATTATTGTTTTATTATTTGCATGAGTGTGTTTCTATGTCATTCTATATTTTCTATTGCATTGATTCTATTATATTGTTTTATGATTTGCATGAGTGGTGTGTGTGTTATATTTTATGTGCATTTCATACAAAATAGTCTATAATTCAATATTACATGTTTATTTAGCTTAATATAATTATTATTTTTTCTTATAATCTTATATTTATAATATATATTTTATATTTTATATTTATTTAGGATGAGCATAAGTTGCTGTCATCAAGATATATCATATAATACAAGCAGGTAAAAAATTGAAGAAGACAATTAAACTTAATTTTGTATATTATTATTAAGATCATTAATGTTTTATGTTTATACTGTACATGCATGTTACAATGTATTTTAATTTTTGTAGGACGCTTTCTTGTTTCTCTTTTTTTTCTCCCTCTCTGATTCATACTGAGGTGGCTCGAGTAGTGGAGGTATGATCAGGTGAGAGATTTGAAAGAGAAAAAGTATAAGTTTCCTTAATTTATTGCGAGTACTCTGCGTTGATACCACTGCTT
>NW_028141807.1:0-15099 GCF_030444845.1 Prenolepis imparis
AACTTTATTTTATGTTTACAGTATTAAAAAATTTGTACGCTGGTGTCTACATGGTACCAAAAGATTCTGTAATCAATGTACTATTAAAATGTATAATCGATGAATTTTTGGCTCGTCTTAAAATATTGGAAATCGATACATTTATGCCGCTGACCCTATGCGACGCATCCTTAATTTATGTGTAGCAAATGAAAAAGATTGTACGCTGTTGTCTGTTTGGTACCAAAAGATTCTGTAATCAATGTACTATTAAAATGTATAATCGATGAATTTTTGGCTCGTCTTAAAATATTAGAATTCGATACTTTTTTGACGCGGACCCTGTGCGACGCATCCTTATTTTATGTGTATCGTATTAAAAAATTAGTACGCTGGTGTCTGCAAGGTACCAAAAGATTCTGTAATCAATGTAATATTAAAATGTATAATCGATTAATTTTTGGCTCGTCTTAAAATATGAGAAATTGATCCTTTTTTGACGCGGACCCTGTGCGACGCATTTTCATTTTATGTTTACAGTATTAAAAAATTTGTACGCTGGTGTCTACATGGTACCAAAAGATTCTGTAATCAATGTACTATTAAAATGTATAATCGATGAATTTTTGGATTATCTTAAAATATTGGAATTCGATACTTTTTACCGCTGACCCTATGCGACGCAACATTATTTTATGTATATCAAGTTAAAAAATTTGTACGCTGGTGTCTGTTTGGTACCAAATGATTCTGTAATCAATGTACTATTAAAATGTATAATCGATGAATTTTTGGCTCGTCTTAAAATATTGGAAATCGATACTTTTTACCGCTGACCCTATGCGACGCATCCTTAATTTATGTATAGCAAATGAAAAAGTTTGTACGCCGTTGTCTGCTTGGTACCAAAAGATTCTGTAATCAATGTACTAATAAAATGTATAATCGATGAATTTTTGGCTCGTCTTAAAATATTGGAAATCAATACATTTATGCCGCTGACCCTATGCGACGCATCTTTAATTTATGTATAACAAATGAAAAAGTTTGTACGCTGTTGTCTGCTTGGTACCAAAAGATTCTGTAAACAATGTAATATTAAAATGTATAATCGATTTTTGGCTCGTCATAAAATATTAGAAATTGATACTTTTTTGACGCGGACCCTGTGCGACGCATCATTATTTTATGTGTATCGTATTAAAAAATTTGTACGCTGGTGTCTGCATGGTACCAAAAGATTCTGTAATCAATGTACTATTAAAATGTATAATCGATGAATTTTTGGCTCGTCTTAAAATATTAGAAATCGATACTTTTTTACCGCTGACCCTATGCGACGCAACCTTATTTTATGTATATCAAGTTAAAAAATTTGTACGCTGGTGTCTGTTTGGTACCAAATGATTCTGTAATCAATGTAATATTAAAATGTATAATCGATTAATTTTTGGCTCGTCTTAAAATATTAGAAATTGATACTTTTTTGACGCGGACCCTGTGCGACGCAACTTTATTTTATGTTTACAGTATTAAAAAATTTGTACGCTGGTGTCTACATGGTACCAAAAGATTCTGTAATCAATGTACTATTAAAATGTATAATCGATGAATTTTTGGCTCGTCTTAAAATATTGGAAATCGATACATTTATGCCGCTGACCCTATGCGACGCATCCTTAATTTATGTGTAGCAAATGAAAAAGATTGTACGCTGTTGTCTGTTTGGTACCAAAAGATTCTGTAATCAATGTACTATTAAAATGTATAATCGATGAATTTTTGGCTCGTCTTAAAATATTAGAATTCGATACTTTTTTGACGCGGACCCTGTGCGACGCATCCTTATTTTATGTGTATCGTATTAAAAAATTAGTACGCTGGTGTCTGCAAGGTACCAAAAGATTCTGTAATCAATGTAATATTAAAATGTATAATCGATTAATTTTTGGCTCGTCTTAAAATATTAGAAATTATTACTTTTTTGACGCGTACCCTGTGCGACGCATCCTTATTTTATGGTTACAGTATTAAAAAATTTGTACGCTGGTGTCTACATGGTACCAAAAGATTCTGTAATCAATGTACTATTAAAATGTATAATCGATGACTTTTTGGCTCGACTTAAAATATTAGAAATCGATACTTTTTTACCGCTGACCCTATGCGACGCAACCTTATTTTATGTATATCAAGTTAAAAAATTTGTACGCTGGTGTCTGTTTGGTACCAAATGATTCTGTAATCAATGTAATATTAAAATGTATAATCGATTCATTTTTGGCTCGTCATAAAATATTAGAAATTGATACTTTTTTGACGCGGACCCTGTGCGACGCATCTTTATTTTATGTTTACAGTATTAAAAAATTTGTACGCTGGTGTCTACATGGTACCAAAAGATTCTGTAATCAATGTACTATTAAAATGTATAATCGATGAATTTTTGGCTCGTCTTAAAATATTGGAAATCGATACATTTATGCCGCTGACCCTATGCGACGCATCCTTAATTTATGTGTAGCAAATGAAAAAGATTGTACGCTGTTGCCTGTTTGGTACCAAATGATTCTGTAATCAATGTAATATTAAAATGTATAATCGATTAATTTTTGGCTCGTCTTAAAATATTGGAAATCGATACATTTTACCGCTGACCCTATGCGACGCAACATTATTTTATGTATATCAAGATAAAAAATTTGTACGCTGGTGTCTGCTTGGTACCAAATGATTCTGTAATCAATGTAATATTAAAATGTATAATCGATTAATTTTTGGCTCGTCTTAAAATATTAGAAATTGATACTTTTTTGAAGCGGACCCTGTGCGACGCATCTTTATTTTATGTTTGCAGTATTAAAAAATTTGTACGCTGATGTCTACATGGTACCAAAAGATTCTGTAATCAATGTACTATTAAAATGTATAATCGATGAATTTTTGGCTCGTTTTGAAATATTAGAAATCGATACTCTTTTACAGCTGACCCCATGCGACGCAACCTTATTTTGTGTATATCAAGTTAAAAAATTTGTACGCTGGTGTCTGTTTGGTACCAAATGATTCTGTAATCAATGTACCATTAAAATGTATAATCGATGAATTTTTGGCTCGTCTTAAAATATTGGAAATCGATACTTTTTACCGCTGACCCTATGCGACGCAACCTTATTTTATGTGTATCAAGTTAAAAAATTTGTACGCTGGTGTCTGTTTGGTACCAAATGATTCTGTAATCAATGTAATATTAAAATGTATGATCGATTAATTTTTGGCTCGTCTTAAAATATTAGAAATTGATACTTTTTTGACGCGGACCATGTGCGACGCATATTTATTTTATGTTTACAGTATTAAAAAATTTGTACGCTGGTGTCTACATGGTACCAAAAGATTCTGTAATCAATGTACTATTAAAATGTATAATCGATGAATTTTTGGCTCGTCTTAAAATATTGGAAATCGATACATTTATGCCGCTGACCCTATGCGACGCATCCTTAATTTATGTGTAGCAAATGAAAAAGATTGTACGCTGTTGTCTGTTTGGTACCAAATGATTCTGTAATCAATGTAATATTAAAATGTATAATCGATTAATTTTTGGCTCGTCTTAAAATATTGGAAATCGATACTTTTTACCGCTGACCCTATGCGACGCACCCTTAATTTATGTATAGCAAATGAAAAAGTTTGTACGCTGTTGTCTGCTTGGTACCAAAAGATTCTGTAATCAATGTACTAATAAAATGTATAATCGATGAATTTTTGGCTCGTCTTAAAACATTAGAAATTGATACTTTTTTGACGCGGACCCTGTGCGACGCATCTTTATTTTATGTTTACAGCATTAAAAAATTTGTACGCTGGTGTCTACATGGTACCAAAAGATTCTGTAATCAATGTACTATTGAAATGTATAATCGTTGAATTTTTGGCTCGTCTTAAAATATTGGAAATCGATACTTTTTACCGTTGACCCTATGCGACGCAACATTATTTTATGTATATCAAGTTAAAAAATTTGTACGCTAGTGTCTGCTTGGTACCAAAAGATTCTGTAATCAATGTACTATTAAAATGTATAATCGATGAATTTTTGGCTCGTCTTAAAATATTAGAAATTATTACTTTTTTGACGCGGACCCTGTGCGACGCATCCTTATTTTATGTGTATCGTATTAAAAAATTTGTACGCTGGTGTCTACATGGTACCAAAAGATTCTGTAATCAATGTACTATTAAAATGTATAATCGATGAATTTTTTGCTCGACTTAAAATATTGGAAATCGATACATTTATGCCGCTGACCCTATGCGACGCACCCTTAATTTATGTATAGCAAATGAAAAAGTTTGTACGCTGTTGTCTGCTTGGTACCAAAAGATTCTGTAATCAATGTACTAATAAAATGTATAATCGATTAATTTTTGGCTCGTCTTAAAATATTAGAAATTATTACTTTTTTGACGCGGACCCTGTGCAACGCATCTTAATTTTATGTTTACAGTTTTAAAAAATTTGTACGCTGGTGTCTACATGGTACCAAAAGATTCTGTAATCAATGTACTATTAAAATGTATAATCGATGAATTTTTGGCTCGTCTTAAAATATTAGAAATTGATACTTTTTTGACGCGGACCCTGTGCAACGCATCTTAATTTTATGTTTACAGTTTTAAAAAATTTGTACGCTGGTGTCTACATGGTACCAAAAGATTCTGTAATCAATGTACTATTAAAATGTATAATCGATGAATTTTTGGCTCGTCTTAAAATATTGGAAATCGATACATTTTACCGGTGACCCTATGCGACGCATCCTTAATTTATGTATAGCAAATGAAAAAGTTTGTACGCTGTTGTCTGTTTGGTACCAAATGATTCTGTAATCAATGTAATATTAAAATGTATAATCGATTAATTTTTGGCTCGTCTTAAAATATTGGAAATCGATACTTTTTACCGCTGACCCTATACGACGCACCCTTAATTTATGTATAGCAAATGAAAAAGATTGTACGCTGTTGTCTGCTTGGTACCAAAAGATTCTGTAATCAATGTACTATTAAAATGTATAATCGATGAATTTTTGGCTCGTCTTAAAATATTAGAAATTATTACTTTTTTGACGCGGACCCTGTGCGACGCATCCTTATTTTATGTGTATCGTATTAAAAAATTTGTACGCTGGTGTCTGCATGGTACCAAAAGATTCTGCAATCAATGTACTATTAAAATGTATAATCGATGAATTTTTGGCTCGTCTTAAAATATTAGAAATTATTACTTTTTTGACGCGGACCCTGTGCGACGCATCCTTATTTTATGTTTACCGTATTAAAAAATTTGTACGCTGGTGTCTGCATGGTACCAAAAGATTCTGTAATTAATATACTATTAAAATGTATAATCGATGAATTTTTGGCTCGTCTTAAAATATTAGAAATCGATACATTTTTGACGCGGACCCTGTGCGACGCATCCTTATTTTATGTGTATCGTATTAAAAAATTTGTACGCTGGTGTCTGCATGGTACCAAAAGATTCTGTAATCAATGTACTATTAAAATGTATAATCGATGAATTTTTGGCTCGTCTTAAAATATTGGAAAACGATACTTTTTACCGCTGACCCTATGCGACACAACCTTATTTTATGTATATCAAGTTAAAAAATTTGTACGCTGGTGTCTGTTTGGTACCAAAAGATTCTGTAATCAATGTAATATTAAAATGTATAATCGATTAATTTTTGGCTCGTCTTAAAATATTAGAAATTGATACTTTTTTGACGCGGACCCTGTGCAACGCATCTTAATTTTATGTTTACAGTTTTAAAAAATTTGTACGCTGGTGTCTACATGGTACCAAAAGATTCTGTAATCAATGTACTATTAAAATGTATAATCGATGAATTTTTGGCTCGTCTTAAAATATTGGAAATCGATACATTTTACCGGTGACCCTATGCGACGCATCCTTAATTTATGTATAGCAAATGAAAAAGTTTGTACGCTGTTGTCTGCTTGGTACCAAAAGATTCTGTAATCAATGTACTAATAAAATGTATAATCGATGAATTTTTGGCTCGTCTTAAAATATTAGAAATCGATACTTTTTTGACGCGGACCCTGTGCGACGCATCCTTATTTTATGTGTATCGTATTAAAAAATTTGTACGCTGGAGACTGCATGGTACCAAAAGATTCTGTAATCAATGTACTATTAAAATGTATAATCGATTCATTTTTGGCTCGTCATAAAATATTAGAAATTAATACTTTTTTGACGCGGACCCTGTGCGACGCATATTTATTTTATGTTTACAGTATTAAAAAATTTGTACGCTGGTGTCTGCATGGTACCAAAAGATTTTGTAATCAATGTACTATTAAAATGTATAATCGATGAATTTTTGGCTCGTTTTGAAATATTAGAAATCGATACTCTTTTACCGCTGACCCCATGCGACGCAACCTTATTTTGTGTATATCAAGTTAAAAAATTTGTACGCTGGTGTCTGTTTGGTACCAAATGATTCTGTAATCAATGTACCATTAAAATGTATAATCGATGAATTTTTGGCTCGTCTTAAAATATTGGAAATCGACACTTTTTACCGCTGACCCTATGCGACGCAACCTTATTTTATGTATATCAAGTTAAAAAATTTGTACGCTGGTGTCTGTTTGGTACCAAATGATTTTGTAATCTATGTACTATGTAAATGTATAATCGATGAATTTTTGGCTCGTCTTAAAATATTGGAAATCGATACTTTTTACCGCTGACCCTATGCGACGCAACCTTATTTTATGTATATCAAGTTAAAAAATTTGTACGCTGGTGTCTGTTTGGTACCAAATGATTTTGTAATCAATGTACTATTAAAATGTATAATCGATGAATTTTTGGCTCGTCTTAAAATATTAGAAATTGATACTTCTTTGACGCGGACCCTGTGCGACGCATCTTTATTTTATGTTTACAGTATTAAAAAATTTGTACGCTGGTGTCTGTATTGTACCAAAAGATTTTGTAATCAATGTACTATTAAAATGTATAATCGATGAATTTTTGGCTCGTTTTGAAATATTAGAAATCCATACTCTTTTACCGCTGACCCCATGCGACGCAACCTTATTTTGTGTATATCAAGGTTAAAAAATTTGTACGCTGGTGTCTGTTTGGTACCAAATGATTCTGTAATGAATGTACTATTAAAATGTATAATCGATGAATTTTTGGCTCGTCTTAAAATATTGGAAATCGATACTTTTTACCGCTGACCCTATGCGACGCAACCTTATTTTATGTTTATCGTATTAAAAAATTAGTACGCTGTTGTCTGCTTGGTACCAAAAGATTCTGTAATAAATGTACTATTAAAATGTATAATCGATGAATTTTTGGCTCGTCTTAAAATATTGGAAATCGATACTTTTTACCGCTGACCCTGTGCGACGCATCCTTATTTTATGTTTATCGTATTAAAAAATTTGTACGCTGTTGTCTGCTTGGTAGCAAAAGATTCTGTAATCAATGTACTATTAAAATGTATAATCGATGAATTTTTGGCTCGTCTTAAAATATTGGAAATCGATAATTTTTACCGCTGAACCTGTGCGACGCATCCTTATTTTATGTTTATCGTATTAAAAAATTTGTACGCTGTTGTCTGCTTGGTACCAAAAGATTCTGTAATCAATGTACTATTAAAATGTATAATCGATGAATTTTTGGCTCGTCTTAAAATATTGGAAATCGATAATTTTTACCGCTGAACCTGTGCGACGCATCCTTATTTTATGTTTATCGTATTAAAAAATTTGTACGCTGTTGTCTGCTTGGTACCAAAAGATTCTGTAATCAATGTACTATTAAAATGTATAATCGATGAATTTTTGGCTCGTCTTAAAATATTAGAAATTGATACTTTTTTGACGCGGACCCTGTGCGACGCAATCTTATTTTATGTATATCAAGTTAAAAAATTTGTACGCTGTTGTCTGTTTGGTACCAAAAGATTCTGTAATCAATGTACTATTAAAATGTATAATCGATGAATTTTTGGCTCGTCTTAAAATATTAGAAATCGATACTTTTTTGACGCGGACCCTGTGCGACGCCTCCTTATTTTATGTTTATCGTATTAAAAAATTTGTACGCTGTTGTCTGCTTGGTACCAAAAGATTCTGTAATAAATGTACTATTAAAATGTATAATCGATGAATTTTTGGCTCGTCTTAAAATATTGGAAATCGATACTTTTTACCGCTGACCCTGTGCGACGCATTCTTATTTTATGTTTATCGTATTAAAAAATTTGTACGCTGGTGTCTGTTTGGTACCAAATGATTCTGTAATCAATGTACTATTAAAATGTATAATCGATGAATTTTTGGCTCGTCTTTAAATATTAGAAATCGATACTTTTTTACCGCTGACCCTATGCGACGCAACATTATTTTATGTATATCAAGTTAAAAAATTTGTACGCTGGTGTCTGTTTGGTACCAAAAGATTCTGTAATCAATGTACTATTAAAATGTATAATCGATGAATTTTTGGCTCGTTTTAAAATATTAGAAATCGATACTTTTTTGACGCGGACCCTGTGCGACGCATCCTTATTTTATGTTTATCGTATTAAAAAATTTGTACGCTGTTGTCTGCTTGGTACCAAAAGATTCTGTAATAAATGTACTATTAAAATGTATAATCGATGAATTTTTGGCTCGTCTTAAAATATTAGAAATCGATACTTTTTTGACGCGGACCCTGTGCGACGCATCCTTATTTTATGTTTATCGTATTAAAAAATTTGTACGCTGTTGTCTGCTTGGTACCAAAAGATTCTGTAATAAATGTACTATTAAAATGTATAATCGATGAATTTTTGGCTCGTCTTAAAATATTGGAAATCGATACTTTTTACCGCTGATCCTGTGCGACGCATTCTTATTTTATGTTTATCGTATTAAAAAATTTGTACGCTGGTGTCTGTTTGGTACCAAATGATTCTGTAATCAATGTACTATTAAAATGTATAATCGATGAATTTTTGGCTCGTCTTAAAATATTAGAAATCGATACTTTTTTGACGCGGACCCTGTGCGACGCATCCTTAATTTATGTTTATCGTATTAAAAAATTTGTACGCTGGTGTCTGTTTGGTACCAAATGATTCTGTAATCAATGTACTATTAAAATGTATAATCGATGAATTTTTGGCTGGTCTTTAAATATTAGAAAACGATACTTTTTTACCGCTGACCCCATGCGACGCAACCTTAATTTATGTATATCAAGTTAAAAAATTTGTACGCTGGTGTCTGTTTGGTACCAAATGATTCTGTAATCAATGTACTATTAAAATGTATAATCGATGAATTTTTGGCTCGTCTTTAAATATTAGAAAACGATACTTTTTTACCGCTGACCCCATGCGACGCAACCTTAATTTATGTATATCAAGTTAAAAAATTTGTACGCTGGTGTCTGTTTGGTACCAAATGATTCTGTAATCAATGTACTATTAAAATGTATAATCGATGAATTTTTGGCTCGTCTTAACATATTAGAAATCGATACTTTTTTACCGCTGATCCCATGCGACGCAATCTTATTTTATGTATATCAAGTTAAAAAATGTGTACGCTGTTGTCTGGTTGGTACCAAAAGATTCTGTAATCAATGTACTATTAAAATGTATAATCGATGAATTTTTGGCTCGTCTTAAAATATTGGAAATCGATACTTTTTACCGCTGACCCTGTGCGACGCATACTTATTTTATGTTTATCGTATTAAAAAATTTGTACGCTGGTGTCTGCATGGTACCAAAAGATTCTGTAATCAATGTACTATTAAAATGTATACTCGATGAATTTTTGGCTCGTCTTTAAATATTAGAAATCGATACTTTTTTACCGCCGATCCCATGCGACGCATCCTTAATTTATGTATAGCAAATGAAAAAGTTTGTACGCTGTTGTCTGCTTGGTACCAAATGATTCTGTAATAAATGTACTATTAAAATGTATAATCGATGAATTTTTGGCTCGTCTTAAAATATTAGAAATTGATACTTTTTTACCGTTGACCCTATGCGACGCAACATTATTTTAAGTATATCAAGTTAAAAAATTTGTACACTGGTGTCTGTTTGGTACCAAAAGATTCTGTAATCAATGTACTATTAAAATGTATAATCGATGAATTTTTGGCTCGTCTTAAAATATTAGAAATCGATACTTTTTTGACGCGGACCCTGTGCGACGCATCCTTATTTTATGTTTATCGTATTAAAAAATTTGTACGCTGTTGTCTGCTTGGTACCAAAAGATTCTGTAATAAATGTACTATTAAAATGTATAATCGATGAATTTTTGGCTCGTCTTAAAATATTAGAAATCGATACTTTTTACCGCTGACCCTGTGCGACGCATCCTTATTTTATGTTTATCGTATTAAAAAATTTGTACGCTGTTGTCTGCTTGGTACCAAAAGATTCTGTAATCAATGTACTATTAAAATGTATAATCGATGAATTTTTGGCTCGTCTTAAAATATTAGAAATCGATACTTTTTTGACGCGGACCCTGTACGACGCATCCTTATTTTATGTTTATCGTATTAAAAAATTTGTACGCTGTTGTCTGCTTGGTACCAAAAGATTCTGTAATCAATGTACTATTAAAATGTATAATCGATGAATTTTTGGCTCGTCTTAAAATATTGGAAATCGATACTTTTTACCGCTGAACCTATGCGACGCAACATTATTTTATGTATATCAAGTTAAAAAATTTGTACGCTGGTGTCTGTTTGGTACCAAAAGATTCTGTAATGAATGTACTATTAAAATGTATAATCGATGAATTTTTGGCTCGTCTTAAAATATTGGAAATCGATACATTTTACCGCTGACCCTGTGCGACGCATCCTTATTTTATGTTTATCGTATTAAAAAATTTGTACGCTGTTGTCTGCTTGGTACCAAAAGATTCTGTAATCAATGTACTATTAAAATGTATAATCGATGAATTTTTGGCTCGTCTTAAAATATTAGAAATCGATACTTTTTTGACGCGGACCCTGTACGACGCATCCTTATTTTATGTTTATCGTATTAAAAAATTTGTACGCTGTTGTCTGCTTGGTACCAAAAGATTCTGTAATCAATGTACTATTAAAATGTATAATCGATAAATTTTTGGCTCGTCTTAAAATATTGGAAATCGATACTTTTTACCGCTGACCCTGTGCGACGCATCCTTATTTTATGTTTATCGTATTAAAAAATTTGTACGCTGTTGTCTGCTTGGTACCAAAAGATTCTGTAATCAATGTACTATTAAAATGTATAATCGATGAATTTTTGGCTCGTCTTAAAATATTAGAAATCGATACTTTTTTGACGCGGACCCTGTGCGACACATACTTATTTTATGTTTATCGTATTAAAAAATTTGTACGCTGGTGTCTGTTTGGTACCAAAGGATTCTGTAATCAATGTACTATTAAAATGTATAATCGATGAATTTTTGGCTCGTCTTAAAATATTGGAAATCGATACTTTTTACCGCTGAACCTATGCGACGCAACATTATTTTATGTATATCAAGTTAAAAAATTTGTACGCTGGTGTCTGTTTGGTACCAAAAGATTCTGTAATGAATGTACTATTAAAATGTATAATCGATGAATTTTTGGCTCGTCTTAAAATATTGGAAATCGATACTTTTTACCGCTGACCCTGTGCGACGCATCCTTATTTTATGTTTATCGTAGTAAAAAATTTGTACGCTGTTGTCTGCTTGGTACCAAAAGATTCTGTAATCAATGTACTATTAAAATGTATAATCGATGAATTTTTGGCTCGTCTTAAAATATTAGAAATCGATACTTTTTTGACGCGGACCCTGTACGACGCATCCTTATTTTATGTTTATCGTATTAAAAAATTTGTACGCTGTTGTCTGTTTGGTACCAAAAGATTCTGTAATGAATGTACTATTAAAATGTATAATCGATGAATTTTTGGCTCGTCTTAAAATAATGGAAATCGATACTTTTTACCGCTGACCCTGTGCGATGCATACTTATTTTATGTTTATCGTATTAAAAAATTTGTACGCTGTTGTCTGCTTGGTACCAAAAGATTCTGTAATCAATGTACTATTAAAATGTATAATCGATGAATTTTTGGCTCGTCTTAAAATATTGGAAATCGATACTTTTTACCGCTGAACCTATGCGACGCAACATTATTTTATGTATATCAAGTTAAAAAATTTGTACGCTGGTGTCTGTTTGGTACCAAAAGATTCTGTAATGAATGTACTATTAAAATGTATAATCGATGAATTTTTGGCTCGTCTTAAAATATTGGAAATCGATACTTTTTACCGCTGACCCTGTGCGACGCATTCTTATTTTATGTATAGCAAATGAAAAAGTTTGTACGCTGGTGTCTGTTTGGTACCAAAAGATTCTGTAATCAATGTACTATTAAAATGTATAATCGATGAATTTTTGGCTCGTCTTAAAATATTGGAAATCGATACTTTTTACCGCTGACCCTGTGCGACGCATCCTTATTTTATGTTTATCGTATTAAAAAATTTGTACGCTGTTGTCTGCTTGGTACCAAAAGATTCTGTAATCAATGTACTATTAAAATGTATAATCGATGAATTTTTGGCTCGTCTTAAAATATTAGAAATCGATACTTTTTTGACGCGGACCCTGTACGACGCATCCTTATTTTATGTTTATCGTATTAAAAATTTGTACGCTGTTGTCTGCTTGGTACCAAAAGATTCTGTAATCAATGTACTATTAAAATGTATAATCGATGAATTTTTGGCTCGTCTTAAAATATTGGAAATCGATACTTTTTACCGCTGACCCTGTGCGACGCATTCTTATTTTATGTATAGCAAATGAAAAAGTTTGTACGCTGGTGTCTGTTTGGTACCAAAAGATTCTGTAATCAATGTACTATTAAAATGTATAATCGATGAATTTTTGGCTCGTCTTAAAATATTGGAAATCGATACTTTTTACCGCTGACCCTGTGCGACGCATCCTTATTTTATGTTTATCGTATTAAAAAATTTGTACGCTGTTGTCTGCTTGGTACCAAAAGATTCTGTAATCAATGTACTATTAAAATGTATAATCGATGAATTTTTGGCTCGTCTTAAAATATTAGAAATCGATACTTTTTTGACGCGGACCCTGTACGACGCATTCTTATTTTATGTTTATCGTATTAAAAAATTTGTACGCTGTTGTCTGTTTGGTACCAAATGATTCTGTAATCAATGTACTATTAAAATGTATAATCGATGAATTTTTGGCTCGTCTTTAAATATTAGAAAACGATACTTTGTTACCACTGACCCCATGCGACGCAACCTTAATTTATGTATATCAAGTTAAAAAATTTGTACGCTGGTGTCTGTTTGGTACCAAAAGATTCTGTAATGAATGTACTATTAAAATGTATAATCGATGAATTTTTGGCTCGTCTTAAAATATTGGAAATCGATACTTTTTACCGCTGACCCTGTGCGACGCATCCTTATTTTATGTTTATCGTAGTAAAAAATTTGTACGCTGTTGTCTGCTTGGTACCAAAAGATTCTGTAATCAATGTACTATTAAAATGTATAATCGATGAATTTTTGGCTCGTCTTAAAATATTAGAAATCGATACTTTTTTGACGCGGACCCTGTACGACGCATCCTTATTTTATGTTTATCGTATTAAAAAATTTGTACGCTGTTGTCTGTTTGGTACCAAAAGATTCTGTAATGAATGTACTATTAAAATGTATAATCGATGAATTTTTGGCTCGTCTTAAAATATTGGAAATCGATACTTTTTACCGCTGACCCTGTGCGACGCATCCTAATTTTATGTTTATCGTATTAAAAAATTTGTACGCTGTTGTCTGCTTGGTACCAAAAGATTCTGTAATCAATGTACTATTAAAATGTATAATCGATGAATTTTTGGCTCGTCTTAAAATATTAGAAATCGATACTTTTTTGACGCGGACCCTGTACGACGCATCCTTATTTTATGTTTATCGTATTAAAAAATTTGTACGCTGTTGTCTGCTTGGTACCAAAAGATTCTGTAATCAATGTACTATTAAAATGTATAATCGATGAATTTTTGGCTCGTCTTAAAATAATGGAAATCGATACTTTTTACCGCTGACCCTGTGCGACGCATACTTATTTTATGTTTATCGTATTAAAAAATTTGTACGCTGTTGTCTGCTTGGTACCAAAAGATTCTGTAATCAATGTACTATTAAAATGTATAATCGATGAATTTTTGGCTCGTCTTAAAATATTGGAAATCGATACTTTTTACCGCTGAACCTATGCGACGCAACATTATTTTATGTATATCAAGTTAAAAAATTTGTACGCTGGTGTCTGTTTGGTACCAAAAGATTCTGTAATGAATGTACTATTAAAATGTATAATCGATGAATTTTTGGCTCGTCTTAAAATATTGGAAATCGATACATTTTACCGCTGACCCTGTGCGACGCATCCTTATTTTATGTTTATCGTATTAAAAAATTTGTACGCTGTTGTCTGCTTGGTACCAAAAGATTCTGTAATCAATGTACTATTAAAATGTATAATCGATGAATTTTTGGCTCGTCTTAAAATATTAGAAATCGATACTTTTTTGACGCGGACCCTGTACAACGCATCCTTATTTTATGTTTATCGTATTAAAAAATTTGTACCCTGTTGTCTGCTTGGTACCAAAAGATTCTGTAATCAATGTACTATTAAAATGTATAATCGATAAATTTTTGGCTCGTCTTAAAATATTGGAAATCGATACTTTTTACCGCTGACCCTGTGCGACGCATCCTTATTTTATGTTTATCGTATTAAAAAATTTGTACGCTGTTGTCTGCTTGGTACCAAAAGATTCTGTAATCAATGTACTATTAAAATGTATAATCGATGAATTTTTGGCTCGTCTTAAAATATTAGAAATCGATACTTTTTTGACGCGGACCCTGTACGACGCATCCTTATTTTATGTTTATCGTATTAAAAAATTT
>NW_028141808.1:0-14992 GCF_030444845.1 Prenolepis imparis
GTCCCTGTAAAGAGGTCGGAGATGCGTATCTCCGGCCTGGACGACTCTGCGACAGCAGAAGGCGTCTTGGCCTCATTGGCTGGGGCAGGAGGCTGTCTCGAGGGGGATATCAGGATCGGGAAAATATCCAGGTCCCCCCGGGACGGCCTGAGTTCTTGCTGGGCGCAAGTCCCGTCTATAGCGGCCAGTAAGATAGCGAAGGCTAGCCCACTGATGGTTGGTTGGACCACAGTGAAAGTGGAAGTACTGGAGGCCCGCCCGCTACAGTGCTTCAGGTGCATGGGCGCGGGTCATACTCGCGCCACATGTAAGGCTGAGACAGACCGCAGCGGTCTTTGTTACCGCTGCGGTAAAGATGGGCACAAGGCGGGTGGATGCACAGAGCGGCCTTGCTGCCCGTATTGTAAAGATCACGGGCGCAAGGCCGACCACAGGTACGGGGGGAGGGCCTGTGCCTATGCGAAAATAAAAAGGGGAGGGAACGGAAGCAAGCAGGAGCAGCCGAAGAAAAAAGAAGAAGGGGGGTTAAGGGAAAGCAAGTATCCGAGAAGCCAGCTCAAGTAACTGCTGATGTTGGGGAGGCTGGCCTGGAGGAGGTGAGCAAGGTGTAATTATGCCTCGTGACAATGCTCATCTCCTCCAGGTTAATATTAACCACTCGGCCAGGGCACAAGACCTGCTCATGCAACACCTGGCTGAGTGGGGCATCGACCTGGCGGTAGTGGCGGAGCCGTACCAGATCCCACAGCAGGGAAACTGGCTGGGGGACACTTTGGGCTCCGTTGCCATTGTTGGAAAAGGAGAAAGGGAAGCCCTACCATTATCCCTAATGGGGAAAGGGGAGGGCTTTGTGTCCGGAAGATGGGGGGAAACCGTCGTGGTAGGGGTGTACTACTCTCCCAATAGGGATCTCACCCAGTTCGAGGAGTACCTGGGTAGGTTGGCGGACGAAATAAGCCGCCACCTCCCGGGCCGAGTCTTGGTCATGGGGGACCTAAACGCCAAATCGGACGCGTGGGGTTCCCCCGTGACCAATGCAAGGGGTGAGATCCTGGAAGAGTGGGGGGCACAACTCGACCTTCTGGTCATCAACAGAGGGTCGGAGTTTACCTGCGTGCGGGACAACGGGGGATCCATCGTAGATGTCACATGGGGATCCCCTCAAGCCGCACGTATGGTAAGTGGCTGGCGTGTGATGGTGGGGTCGGAGACCCTATCGGATCATAGAAATATAAGGATGGAGGTCTCTGACCCCTCCTTAGGACGCCGGCCACGCCCCCGAGAGGAAAGACGCGGTGCACCTCTGCCACCCCAATGGGCGCTCAAGCGCCTTGATGAGGACGCCTTAATGGCGGCCGCCACAGCCAAGGCGTGGGAAGAACCTCCCGCGCCTGGCGCCTGACGCCTGACGCAAACGAGGAGGCGGCCTGGTTCCGATCGGCAATGACGGAGATTTGCGATTCCGCCATGCCGAGGAGCCAGGCCAATCATAAGAAGAGGGGAGTGTACTGGTGGTCTCAGGAAGTATCGCGACTACGCGCGACGTGTATCCGTTCGAGACACCGGTACACCCACTGTCGACGCAGGCGTCACACTGCTGACGAGGCGGCCGAATTGTTGGAGGTATATAAAGAGGCGAAGAGATCCCTCCAACGAGCCATTAAGGAGGCCAAGGCCCGGGCCTGGGACGAGCTCCTGGAAACCCTCAATAAGGATCCGTGGGGGCGTCCATACCGGATTGTAAGGAAGAAGCTGCAGTCCGGTGGATCCCCGATCACAGAGGGTCTCCAACCCGACGTGTTAGAGGAGGTGGTCACCACTCTCTTTCCTCCGGACGCGGAGGAAGAGGGCGGGGACAGACCCTTGGGTCCAATAGTCCAAAATCAATGGACGGAGGACCTAAGGGTCACCGGGAAGGAGCTCGTCCAAGCGGTTAAGCGGCTCCGGGCTAAGAACACTGCTCCGGGGCCGGACGGAATACCGGGCAAGGCCTGGGCCATGGCCCTAGGCGTCCTCGGGGGCCGTCTGAGACAGTTGTTTGACAGTTGCCTCAAGACGGGACGGTTTCCCAATATTTGGAAGGAGGCCAAACTGGTTCTCCTTAGGAAAGAGGGGCGCCCCGTAGACTCACCTGCGGCGTACCGCCCCATTTGCTTATTGGATGAGGCGGGCAAGCTATTCGAAAGAATAGTAGCTGCCCGCCTCAGGGACCACCTATCGCGGGTAGGACCCGACCTGGCGGAATGCCAATACGGATTCCGAGAGGGCAGATCGACGATCGACGCTATTATGCGCGTCAAGGCCCTCTCGGATGAAGCAACGGCAAGGGGCGGCGTGTTGATCGGGACGAGTTTAGATATCTCGAACGCGTTCAACACGCTGTCCTGGGAATGCATCCGCGAGGCACTCCGGTACCACCGGGTGCCTCGGTACATTCAGGATGTGGTCGGGGACTACTTCAGCGATAGGTGGATATCCTACACGGGGCGGTACCAAACGCCGCATCGCAGGAGGATGAGTCGGGGGGTTCCGCAGGGGTCGGTCTTAGGACCACTCCTGTGGAACCTCGGATACGATTGGGTGTTGCGGGGCGCACTTCTCCCGGGCATGCACCTAGTGTGTTACGCTGACGATACGCTGGTGCTTGCCCGGGGCGACAATTGGGAGGGGGCCCGCCGACTTGCATCGGTGGGTCTGGCACTCGTTGTTGGACGGATCCGCGCTTTGGGACTGAAGGTGGCCCTCCAAAAGACCGAAGTTATTCACTTCAACGGTCCAAGGAGGGGACCACCTCGGTCCCATATAGAGGTAGAGGGAGTCCGAATGGAGGTGAAGCCCCATTTGAAATATTTGGGACTCACGCTCGACAGCCGATGGAACTGGCGGGAACACTTCTGTCGCTTAGCCCCCCGGATAAGGGCAGCGGTCAACAGTATTGGTTGCTTGCTGCCCAACATCGGGGGGCCGAGGGAGAAGATCCGTCGCCTCTACATGGGGGCGATCGGATCCATGGCGCTCTACGGGGCACCTGTGTGGGCGGGCGACCTGATGGTACCCAGTCAAAGACTGCTGCTAGGTCTGCAGCGAAGGCTGGCCATCAGAATCGTCCGCGGTTATCGCACGGTCCCCGTGGAAGCGGCATGCCTGGTGTCGGGGTCGATACCCTGGACCCTGCTGGCGGAGGTGTACAAGGAACTGTACGAGCAGAGGAGGGACCTTCGCCAGCGGGGCCTGGCCCTGACACCGAAAGCGGCAGAAGTGGCCCGGCAAAGGGCAAGACAGCGCGCAGTGGAACGATGGTCGGAGGAACTACTCCGACCGAGGGCCGGTCTGCGCGCTGTCCAAGCAATTCAGCCGGTTCTATCGGATTGGCTGTCGAGAGATTTCGGACTCTCTTATAGGGTTGTGCAGGTGCTCACCGGGCACGGGTGCTTCGTGAGTAAGGCGCGGAGGGAGCCAACGACGAAGTGCCACCACTGTACGGAGGTCAGGGACACGGCGCAACACACAGTGGAATTCTGCCCAGCATGGGCGGAACAGCGCCGTGCCCTGACCGATGCAATAGGGGGAGATTTGCAGCTCTCCAGCATGGTCAAGGCCATGCTGGAGAGCAAAGAAAAGTGGAGCGCCGTCGCCTCCTTCTACGAGGACGTCCTAACGCGGAAGGAGGTGGCGGAAAGGGAGAGAGAGGAAGACCCGGACGCCGACCCGATGCGTCGCAAGAGGGCTGGCGTCCGGAGAAGGAGATTCGCCGCAGCCGCGGCGAGAGGATAGCGGGAAGGAGTTGTGCGAAGAAGGCGGGATCGGGAGAACAGTGTTCCCCAGATCCCGCCTCGGAGGGGGGGGAGAGTCGTTCCTCTAGGGGGACGGCTCTTCCCCTCGCGAGGAGGTTCTCTCGGGGACCGTGGCCGAATCCCAACCCCCTCTGGGGGCGGAGGGAGCCCGATCCCCGGAAGAAAACCAAAAGAGAGGCGGAATGGAGGGGACACGATCCTCGCCCCACGGGACGAGGTTCACGGGCCCCTCCCTCCCGCTTAGGGATACTCCCTCTCTCGAGGGGGTCTTCCGAGAGGTGCCCCCCCCGTGTCACGGCCGAATCCTAACCCCCTCCGGGGGCGGAGGGAGCCGTGACACGGGGGGGCGGAGGGCTCGCAGGATCTTTGGAGCGGGGGCTTCGGAGATCCACTGCACGCGGGCTCTCACGAGGGGGAAGAGAATGGGTGGCCCCATTCTCTTCCTTCCAGGACCGGGGTAAAACCCGGTCCTTTTATCAAGGTTTGGAGCGCAAGCTCAGCGTGCAGCGACTCCGGCGTATGCGAAAGCGATTCCCGGGGCCGCTGCACAAGCGCTCAGAGGGCCACCGTGTGGTTTTAGTGGGTCGGGGGAGTCCCCGGGACGCATTTGAGTCCCGGTGGGCGTTGATCCCAGCCCCACATAACCCTCTCACCTCCCCCGAGGTGTGAGGGTATGCGGTCGCGCATTTCCACACGAAAAAAAAAAAAAAAAAAAAAGGTTAGGTTAGGTTCTCTCTCGTGGTGGAAGGCACCCCCATAAAGGTGGGGACCCATATCAAGTACCTGGGTCTCCACCTGGACAGCCGTTGGACTTTTGGCGAGCACTTCCGCCAATTGACCCCGAGGGTGGAAAAAACAGCGATGGCGCTATGTCGTCTACTTCCAAACCTCGGGGGACCGGGTGGGAGTGTTCGTCGATTATACGCGAGTACGGTCCATTCAATGCTGCTGTACGGGGCCCCGGTATGGGCGGAGAAGGTGTGCGCCACCCGCAAACTGAGGGACTCGATCCTCAGAGTCCAGAGGCGGGTGGCGTGTAGAATCTGTCGGGGCTACCGTACAGTAAGCGGTGTAGCAGTGGGGGTGCTCTCTGGAGTACCCCCTGCAGACTTGTTAGCCCGCATGTACGCCGAAGTTTATAGGTGTACACGCGGGCTACAAATGGAGGGGATTGTCATAACGGACCGTACTCGTTGTGCCATAAGAGTTCAACAGCGACGGGTCCTGATAGAGAGACGAGAGGGGACGGGAGAGAACCTAACCTAACCTAACCTAACCTAACCTAACCTTTTTTTTTTTTTTTTTTTTTTTTTAATTTAGCGATACGGCGCTGGGCAGGGGAATCCATTACGGATACCCATGGGGCCGGCCCCATGGGTTATGTGGGACTCCTCCGGTCGCGGCTCCACGTCTCAAGTGGTCGATCGGGGTTAATCCCCAATCCCCCACGAGGGACAACAAGCCACGGTCGGCCCTACCCACTAAACCCCTGCCCGTGACCGGAAGGCATTCCTCCTTCCTGGTCAATGTTGGGCCCAGGAGAACTGCTGTCGGCATTACGTTCCCAGACCCAACCCAGCTTCGCGTTTCACTGCGAAACCCTCCTCACGGTAATCTCCTTAAAATACATATATACACACACATATTTACATACACATATGCATACACATATCCTCGTTATACATACACACACACATACACTACACTCATACACACTCAGAGCTAAGTTAAATACATAGCTATACGGTACATAGAGTATAGCTCCCAATAATACATATATATACATAACGTATTTACATATATCTGCAAACCTATATACACATTGCACACATACCAAGCAGTATTGCGCACATCCCTATATGCTTAGTTCTAATTAGAGCTAAACCAATCCAGTCCAACTATTAGCTAGACTAAGCCATCCCTATGTAGATTATTCTAGTATATACATATATATATCGATATACACATACGCGCATGATCTTTCCTCTCTTATTTACACCTAAACTATATACAGATTAGATCATCACTATTCGACACTTCCTTATTGTGACGAATCACTTGTGGAAGTGTCAGACTCCTCTTCATCGCTGGACTCGGGTGGGATCAGTGCCTCGCGCGCTTGTCTCTCCCTTTCCCGATTTTCCTTATTGAGCATAACTGACTCAGCAAATTGAGTCAGCGCTCTCCAGGCTGTCTCCTCCAAGGTGATAGCCTTCACCACCGTTTCCAGTTTCAAGTCGTTCCCAATAACAGACTTCAGGACATCTCTATCCACGTTCCACCTCACGCACTCCTGTAAGGTGTGTTCAGCTGTGTCCACCTTGTTCTCGTCACAGTGTTCACACACTAGCGATCCCATTTTACCTATTCTATACAAATAGGAGGCAAAACAACCATGTCCCGTCATCAGTTGGGTCAGATGGAAGGCCATTCTCCCATGTTTCCTGTCTAACCAAGCTGAGAAGTTAGGCAGGACGGCGTCCCTGGTGCGGATTCCAGCAATCATAGGTCTTCGGAGATAAATCTCCCATTGTCGCCTTGTCAGCAGAGCCTCGGAAACTCTGATCTCCTCTGCTGCCTTCGGAGACCAGTCATTTTGCCGTCTCAGATCGACCGTCCTCGCATATACTCGTTTCCTCATTGCTGCCATCAGGTGGAGCGGTGGCATTCTCGCCAAGATTGACGCCGCGTCGAGAGAGACTGTCCGGTATGCCGATATCACCCTCAAATTGGTGATTTTTATCAGCCGATCGAGCCTCTCGCGATTACGTCTCGCCGTTGTCAGGGCGTCGCACCAAATTGGCGCGGCATATAACACAATTGATATCACAACATTGGCGTAGAGTCTTCTTTTAGCTTCTCTGGGGCCCCTTAGGTTGGGCATGAGCCTGCCTAATGCTCGAGTTACTTTGGAGACTTTGGTCTCTACGTACTCAAAGTGGTCTTTGAACATCATTCTGTTGTCCAAGATAACTCCAAGATACTTCATCGACGTTCCGGTTGGGATTAGTTCGTCACCGATAACAACGCTCGGATGTTGATCTGGCTTCCTCCGTCCATGAAACAATACCGCTTCGGTTTTGCTAGCTGAGACCGATAAACCCAATCTTTTTATTCTGTTAAGAATAAGAGCCGTCTGTGTATTGGCCCTCGCTGTGGCCGTAGCAATCGTGTCGGCAGTCGCCAGGATAAGAGTGTCGTCCGCGTAACAAATGGTCCGACACCCATACTCACAGCCGTCCTGAAGCACGCTGTCGTACCCAATGTTCCATAGGGTCGGGCCGAGGACCGATCCCTGAGGTACTCCGGCAGTCATTGGCCTGGTAATAATATCGCCCTGTTTATCTACATATTCGACAGTTCTCTGATGTAAATAACTGTCAATGACTCTTCGTAAGTACTCGGGAAAGCCTTTCTGTTCGAGTGCCTTCCTAATAACAGGCCACGGGAGTGAATTAAACGCATTGCTAATGTCGATGCTTATCGCAATTACCACACCGTCCTGCTGAATCGCTTCCTCTATTGCGGTCTGAACCTGTGCAAGGGCGTCGCAAGTTGACCTCTCCTCTCTGAAGCCAAATTGGTCCTCCGAGAGCTGGAACCTTGGGTTTTCCTTCATCCATTTGTTAAGCCGATCTACAATGGTCTTTTCAAAAACCTTGCCCAGTTCATCGAGGAGACATATCGGGCGGACTTTCGGCATTTCCTCGATTGAGTTGTCCCCGCCTTTGGGTATTAGAACCAGCATAGCTCTTTTCCATCGCACGGGGAAAGTGCCTTCCTTAAGACATGTATTGAAACATTCGGCAATGTCGAGGATCATTTCTCCTGGCAGTTTCCCAAGGATTTTAGCCTTGATCCCGTCAGGTCCTGGCGCGGTATTGCCACCAGCTTTACGCTTGATGACTTCGAAAACTTCCCGACCAGTTATGAGGTTGACCTCTTCTTCCTCCTCGTTCCATCGCCAATCTATCCATGCCTCCGCTGGGTTAGATTCTCTGCCACTGGGAAATAGAGACTCCAAAAGGGTCTCAACTATATCCTCATTTAAGGTCTCGGTGAGACTTGGAGATGACCTCCTTAATCTCTTCAGAACGATTTTATAGGGTAACCCCCAGGGATCATCCTCAATCGTCTGAATGAGTTCTTGCCAAGCTTGAAATTTGGCCTTATCGATCTCATGTTTCAGAACCCTTCTGGCGTCTATATACTCATTTCTGAGTTGTTTTGTCATTTCCGGGCGTCTGCCTCTTTGCTTGGCTTTAGACCAAGCTCTTCTTTTCATTATCGAGATCTTTCTAAATCTCTCGATTTCCGAGCTCCACCAATACGTTTGCTCTTTCAATGGATGCTTCTTTATCCTGTTTGCTCCTGCATCGCAGGCTTGATGGATAGCTTGCTCGATCCGTTTAGCCATTTGTTCGGCCGTTTCTTCGGCATCCAGTTCACTGGCGTTTGCACAGTTCCAGGACACAACTGCTCGAAATTTGTGTTCGTCCAGTTTCTTAACATTCCACCTCGGGTATATTAGTCTTCTATGATCTTTGTTCTTTATACTCGAACATTTGTCATCTTGACCGATCAACATTTGTATGTATTCGTGATCCGATAAAGATTCGATATCACGCATAACTTTCCATTCACTAATGATACTGCGGATATCCGCAGTTGACCATGTGAGGTCGATTATCGACCATCCTTGTGGTCTGATGCAAGTCGGAAGGGTACCTGAATTTACTAGTCGCAAATCATGTTCCGCGGCCCACTCGTCAACCAACTCGCCTCGATGATCGGTGCGCTTTGACCCCCAATGTGAGGACTTTGCATTAAAGTCCCCACATATGAGGGTCCTTCCACTCAAAATTCTGATTGCCACGCTCAGCTCATCAAGGAACGCAAGGAATTCTTCCCTGGAGCTGTTTGGTGATATGTAGCACGATATAATGTTGATGCCACCGTGTTCCACTACGACGAAATCCCGAGCTTTGTAGACTAAGGAGCAGGCTTGAAAAGCCCCCACAGGTCTCCAATGTATGGCTGCTAACTTGTTGCAGCTTCCATACCAGAAGATATTGTCCGGTATATTGCGTGGTTCAGATACCGCGCAAATGGCGACATTTAACTCCGCCATGTATTGATCCAGCAGATTCTGGGCTTGCCAGCCTCTGCCCAGATTACATTGGAGGATTTTCCGTTTCATCCTCGATCTCCATCGCTACCGGCCTCCGATCCGGTCTCTTTTCCAAACCAGCAACGGGCTTTGTTTTAAAGTCTGCCTTGCATTGGTTTGAACCCACTCTGTGGTTGGGATCTTTCCCTTGTTCTACACAGAGGATGCATCTGACTGGGTTCTGATACGCCAGTGCAGAATGGTTCATCTCGCCACATCTGAAACAGGTCTTGCTTCTATCCACAGTGGCGGTGCACTTTCCTCTCAGGTGTCCGTGTCCCCAGCACTTGTAGCACTGGGTCGGTCTGGCTTTAAGAAGTTCTATTCTGGCTACTGTCCAGCCAATCTTTATTTTTCCCTGTTGGGTTGCTTTAATCGCAGCCGCTAAGGGACATTGAGCCCAGACCGTGAACAAACCATTGGACATGGGTCTTATTATGCCAACTTTCACCTCCTCGGATTTGCATTCTCCCGCAATAGCGATGACGTCCGCAACTTCATCCGTGACGACCGAGTCGTCTATTCCAATTAGTCTAACTTCACCCTTGACTACGGGTCTTGTGACTATTGCCGTTTCACCTAATACGCCGGCAACTTTCTCTTTTAAGGCCTCAGCCTTAAGAGCCTTATCTTTGCCAGGTACCTCGATCACAATGCCACCATTGGCCGAGTGCCTTATGGATGGCTTGTCTATCTGTAGGTCACTGAGCGAAATTTCCTCTCTCAGTTTTTTCAGGGCAGCAGCGTAGGAGAAGCCATCTGCTACTCCTCTTATTGCGACTGCAGCTGTTCTGGGAGGTCTCCTCCTCTTAGCTTCACCGCTATTGGCTCCTTTCGGTTTTTCAGTGCCGGACTTTTGGCTATCCAAGACAGCCTGTTTAGCCTTCTTCCTTCTTTGTCGCTTGTCTTTTTTCGACTCTACCTGTTGCCAGGCTTCGTCCTTTTTACTGTTTACAACCATTGAATCACTTGATTGTGTCTCGAGTAAAGTCTGTGTCACTTTTCCCTTGGGGGCAACAACTTGAACGTTGCTAATTATCTTAGGTCTGTTCGCTGCAGCCACTTGTGCAACTTGAGCAGGAACAGCTCCTGGAGCGGAGTTCTGACCATGTTCCTTAAGGGATTGCCTCAGCTCTTTTCTTTGTGAGGTTAACTCTACAATGCGGCGTGATAGTTCTGCATCAACGTCTTGATACGCTTTCAGCGTACTCCTCTCAACTGCTGGGATCGGCACAGAGATACCTTTTAACGGGGGTCTCATGACCACATCTGTAAGTTGCATATTAGCCACATTTACACTAGGACTTGCAGATATGTCCTTTCTTTCCTTAGATTTAGATTTGGATTTAGAACCCTTATTGGGGATCTCGATCGGGGAGGTTGCTTTTTCTGATTTTTCAGTAAATCGACCTCCGTCTACAGCCTTTTTAGATCTCCTACTATCTTTTGGAGATCTTGCACGTCCCGTCTCAGCTTGGCGGTCTCCCTTTTCGATAAGGCGAGTTCCGCAGCTAACTCTGTGTTCCGTCTCCTTAAATAACCAGGATCACCGGAATCTTCAATTTTCTCACCAAAGACTCTTAAGATTTCCTTGATGACACTGACTCTCTTTCTTATTTGGCCACTCAGGTAACCCTGATAGCTACTATTAACCCTAATCGTTTCAATGTCATCGAGCCATTCAATGGCCGACGCTCTTATCTGTGAGACGGGGGTGATGCCCAATTCCTCAATGTTTTGCGGGAGTGGGCGGAGCCTCTGCTCAATTGTCGGCTCATCAACGCTCCTCTTCCTTCTTCCAGGTTTCTTAGGAGGTTTCCTGGCACCTCTACCCTCTGCCTCGGAACACGATTGTGATTGCGGTTCAGAGTCCGTATTCACATTGATATGCGTACTCCGAGTGATCGCATTTGTACCACGCGTGATCCTCTTACTGGAAGTTTCTTCGTCCGTGGCAACGCATGGGACTTTGCTCGTTCTCGAACTCCTCCTGATTTGTGGAGTCGGATCGTCCGTATCACTATCCCGATCCGGTTTCTTCCTTTTCCCCAGAACTTGAGCTGAGGATGATGCCACTGAGGCATTGTCTATTTCAAACTCCATCTCTTGCGATGGATTATAGCTAACTTCAGATCCAGTAACCTGATTGTTTACACTAAGGTTACCTAACTCTCCCTTGCTCAGAAGAAAATGCTGAGGGAAGACATCGATTACACTTTGTTCCGGTGCATCGATTGTCACCGCATCACCATTGTTGTTATTAACCACAGAAGATTGTGGTTCTTCCATAGGCTCTGTGTCTGAGCGTGTATCCCGTTCCGATTGATTATGGACCGGTGATTGACTCAATCTTCGCTGAAGATTCACCAAGGATCGAATCAGGGAGGCATCCTCCCCGTCGGTTTTTTTCCCGGCCTTCGCCACTATGTTGGCGGGCAATGTCTCCCATGGTTCACCGTCCGGCAACCAATCTTGCAGAACCTGCTGCACCGTCGTTCTTGCAGGAGCAAGGCTGTCGCTCACTGCTTGCGCATCTTCTTGCGCATCCTCCCTCACCTCCTCATTCTCCCCAATTTTGATTGTAGATTTGTTGATGCTCATTGTAATGTATCCCACTCCTTGCCGCGGCTCGACCGGCCGGCGAATCTCCCGCCGGCCGGGGAGACGACCCGAAGCGTGACCCGAAACGTGACCGGAATCACGACGGAGTCGCCCCCCACAACCCCGGGACTCCCGGGGGGCCGGCTTATGCCTCTGGCCGGGGGGAATACGCGCACCCCGGCACAGGACTCCGAGCCCCTTACCGGCCCACAGGAATTTTAACGTTCCTGTGGGTTTTCAGGGGTCCCCCTCCTCCGACAGAGGGGGCACCGCGGCAAGTGGCGCCACCCGGGGGGCCCCACGGACGGTTGGGGTGAGGACGCCGCTCCCCGTCCACACCTTGCCCGCCGTGGCGACCAGCCGTCCCCCCACCGGTAATCACATCCAGTGGAAGGGACCCCACCTCTCCCGGCCGGCCGGTTCGGAACGGGAAACGGTCCCGACCGGCCAGGAGTACAAACTCTCGCCGCCAAGCCCCGCCTCGGAATAAGTCCGAGCGGCCCCAGCGGCAGGCCCGCGTGGTACCCTCCGGGCGATGGCCCGGGCGCGGCCGACCCCAGGGACGCTGGGACGGGGACCCAGGCTACCCAGCCTGGAGACCCCCAACTAGCACCCTGAGGCCGCACTTGTCGCCGGGCCCCGCCTCGGAATACGTCCGAGCGGCCCCGGCGACCGACCACCATGACTCCCTCCGGGCGATGCCCCTCGGGTAAACCCTCCGGGCAAAGCCCCTCGGGTAGTCACGGATGGTCACCCACCCCCGCGGCCCCAGCCGCACGAGACCCCACCCCGAGACCCCGGGGGGAACACCCCCGGGAGAAAACCCCCGAAAACATCCCCCCCGAGAAAACGACGCAAGAACCCCGCGGCCCGGGCCGCAAATACATGGCGGGAGGGCAAGCGCCAAAGCGCCGTGCAATGCCCAATCCTAACGGTGCCATGCCACCGGGCGTTTGAATTCAAGGTCGCCATCCTCTACCACATACGAGCCGAAGCTCTATAGGGGAAGTGGGCCCCCTCCTCCCACAGGGAGGGCTCCCCAGGACTGGGGAAACTCCCCAGACTCGGGGAGTTGATGTACCCGACGTTACTCGGGTACGGGATGCTGTTAGCACCCCTTTTTTTTTTTTTTTTTTTTTTTTACGTCTGGAAAATGCGCAACCGCATACCCACCCGCCTCGGGGGAGGCAAGGTGGGTTATGTGGGGCTAGGGGTGTAAGCGACCCCCGACCCACTAAAAACCAGACGGCGACACTCGGCCTTGCGAGATGCTCTCGGGAACCGCTAAAGCATGACATCCGAGAGCATCTCAGGCTGCGCGTTGACTCGCGCCCTTCTCGCGAGGAGGGAGACGTTTGTCTCACTCCTCATGAGGAGAGGTGGGTGTCGCGCCACACTCTCCTCCTCACGGGGGACTACGTGCAATGACCCACAAGTCCCCCGACTTGTGGATCTGCAGTCCCCGTAAACCCCCCTTGACTGGGGGATTTACTCCATCCTCCGAATTGAGGATGGTGGTCTGCGAGGCCGACTAAGTGTCGGTCTCCATCTCCTCTTCCTCCCTACAACTGGCCGGTTTCTGTCGGCCAGAGGACGATGCTGTTGGTGGCCCGGCAGGGACTCGCTTCGCCGCGAGTGTACCGGGCTTTTTCGCCTTCGTCAACGACGCTTGCTTCGAGGAAGCTGTAGCTACCCTCTCGGCGAGCGGCATGTCCTCCTTCCGCCTCGAGGGAGGCCTGGGTCTACACCCTTTGCCTCCCAATCGGTGCGCGGCTGGCAAACCCAGGTCGGCGCAAGCCAGGCATTTGGGCTGCGCCGTGCACCCCTTGGCACTGTGGCCCAGCTCCCCGCACCGGTAACAGGCGGTGCTGCGGTCCACTGCCGCTTTGCACCGGGCCCGGACGTGACCGTGTCCGAGGCACCGGAAACAAAATACGGGTCGAGCCTTTAGTGTCTCCACCCTGACACTGCTCCACCCGACTTGCAGCTTACCTGCTCTGACCAGCTTACTGGCCACCGAGATCGGGCAGCAGACCCAGACTGAGCCTGGGCCAACGTCCGAGCTGCGCCGGATCTCCCCCACTCGAATGTGCTCCTCCAGGCACCCCGTCTCCGCGGCGATAGCCAGGGAGACATCTTTGGAGGTGGAGGCCACGTCGAGACCCCGGACCCTAAGCTCCGCGGTCTTCTGGGGCTGCGTGACCTTCACCTCCTCCTTCTCCTTGAACACATCCTTCATCCGCTCGGCCAACTGCCGAGCTTTGGACAGGCGGTCCTTTCCGGGGATCTCTATAACAAGGCCCCCCATCATTGATGGCCTGAGCCTCGACCCCGAGATGCCGAGGTCTTGGAGGGAGATCTTCTCCCTCGCCTCGCCCATCACCCGGGCATAGGTCAGACCACTGCCCGCATTGTCCGCAATCGTGACCGTTACGGCCGCGGTTGCGGGCGCTCGCGGGCCCCTCTTCTTTTTCCTCCGCGATGTTTTGCGGCGCCCCTTATCTGGCTTCGCCGCTTGACCCACTCCTGTCTGCTCCCCGGCTAGCGGAGCCACAGACCCCTTGGAAGCCCGCGGTAGGCGCTTATCAGCGCTCGCGGACTTCCTTCCTACGACCTTCGACCATAGTTCGTTCGTGTTCCCCCCCGAGCCAATACAGTCCCTCACCCCAGAAGATCCCCCCCCCTTCCCAGAAGACGACGGACCCCCCGTAGTTTTAACCCCCCGCGGAACCCCGGCTGATGGAGGTTTATTCCTCCCCCGGAGTTCTAGTTGCCCACGCAGCTCTCTATTCTCATCCCGACATTTCTGCATTGCCGAGATGGAGGAGTCCAGGACTTCCGCCATCTCGGCCCGCGTGTTGTCGACTTCCTGCTTTAATTCTGTGATCCTGCACAGAAGAGCCTCAACCTCTTGTGGGCTAAGCCCACTAGAGGCCGCGTTGTCCTCCACTACGGTTGGGCAGGGGGAGGTCCCCCTGTCCACTGTTCTCAGAGCAGAGCTTGGTGCCGGAATGTTCGGGCACCACTCCGAATCCCGTGCAGGCGGGTCGGACTCCTCCTCCTTCTCCATGTCGACGTCCCTGTTTCTGAGCTTCCGCTTCAGAGCAGGGGGTCGGCGCGACGGAGAGACGGATGCCCTCGCAGTGGCCAGCTCTGCTTTGGCTGCCGCGAGTGACCTCTTGAGATCATCGATCTCGGCATCCGCCTTCTCCTTACCACTCTTAAGCGTCTGAACGTACGCTTTCAGGGCGCTCAGCTCCTGGGAGGGGACCGGTTCCTCCGAGGCGCTGCGCGCTCTCTCCATCAGGACGCCCAGCGCGACCTGGACCTCCCGCGCCGCTCTCCTTAGCGCCGTGCTAAGGGTCGACTGCAGCCCCTTTGAAACGTCGGAGGTCTTGTCGACAGCCATAAGATGCCGACAAGCCTT
>NW_028141809.1:0-14987 GCF_030444845.1 Prenolepis imparis
AGCTCTAATATCAATTTTGAACATTCGGTATATTTACACCTGTAAGGGTATAAACAAAACAGAAAGCAATACCATACAAACGTCTGCAGACGGTAACAAAACAGCACCCGTTTACAGAATTAAAATATCTTAAAAAATGACACTATTAGCTGTAACATCAATTTTTAAAATTCGGTGTATTTATACCTGTAGGGGTACCATCAAAACGGAAAGCAATACAAACGTCTGCAGACGGTAATAATACAGCGTTTACAGAATTAAAATTTCTCAAAAAATGACATTATTAGCTATAACATCAACTTAAAAAATTCTGTATAATTACACCTGTATATTTACGAACAAAATGGAAAGCGGTACAAACGTCTGCAGACAATTACAAAACAGCACTCGTACGCAGAATTGAAATATCCCAAAAATGACATTATTAGTGGCACTGCCCGCACTTAACACCCTTCGCAAAACCTTCCAAAAAAGCGGTACAAACGTCTGCAGACGGTAACAAAACAGCGTTTACAGAATTAAAATTTCTCATAAAATGACATTATTAGCTGTAATATCAATTTTAAAAATTCTGTATAATTACATCTGTATAGATACAAAATGGAAAGCGGTACAAACGTCTGCAGGCAATTACAAAACAGTACCCGTATACAAAATTAAAATATCCCAAAAATGACATTATTAGCTCTAATATCAATTTTGAACATTCTGTATATTTACACCTGTAAGGGTATAAAGAAAACAGAAAGTAATACAAACGTCAGCAGACGGTAACAAAACAGCGTTTACAGAATTAAAATTTCTCATAAAATGACATTATTAGCTATAACATCAATTTTAAATATTCTGTATAATTACACCTGTATAGATACGAACAAAATGGAAAGCGGTACAAACGCCTGCAGGCAATTACAAAACAGCACCCGTATGCAGAATTGAAATATCCCAAAAATGACGTTATTAGTGGCACTGTCCGCACTTAGCACCCTTCGCAAAACCTTGCAAAAAAGCGATACAAACGTCTGCAGACGGTAACAAAACAGTGTTTACAGAATTAAAATTTCTCATAAAATGACATTATTAGCTGTAATATCAATTTTAAAAATTCTGTATAATTACATCTGTATAGATACGAACAAAATGGAAAGCGGTACAAACGTCTGCAGGCAATTACAAAACAGTATCCGTATACAAAATTGAAATATCCCAAAAATGACATTATTAGTTCTAATATCAATTTTGAACATTCGGTATATTTACACCTGTAAGGGTATAAAGAAAACAGAAAGCAATACAAACGTCAGCAGACAGTAACAAAACAGCGTTTACAGAATTAAAATTTCTCATAAAATGACATTATTAGCTATAACATCAATTTTAAAAATTCTGTATAATTACACCTGTATAGATACGAACAAAATGGAAAGCGATACAAACGTCTGCAGACAATTACAAAACAGCACCCGTATGCAGAATTGAAATATCCAAAAATGACATTATTAGTGGCACTGTCCGCACTTAGCACCCTTCGCAAAACCTTGCAAAAAAGCGGTACAAACGTCTGCAGACGGTAACAAAACAGCGTTTACAGAATTAAAATTTCTCATAAAATGACATTATTAGCTATAACATCAATTTTAAAAATTCTGTATAATTACATTTGTATAGATACGAACAAAATGGAAAGCGGTACAAATGTCTGCAGGCAATTACAAAACAGTACCCGTATACAAAATTAAAATATCCCAAAAATGACATTATTAGCTCTAATATCAATTTTGAACATTCGGTATATTTACACCTGTAAGGGTATAAAGAAAACAGAAAGTAATACAAACGTCAGCAGACGGTAACAAAACAGCGTTTACAGAATTAAAATTTCTCATAAAATGACATTATTAGCTATAACATCAATTTTAAAAATTCTGTATAATTACACCTGTATAGATACGAACAAAATGGAAAGCGGTACAAACGCCTGCAGGCAATTACAAAACAGCACCCGTATGCAGAATTGAAATATCCCAAAAATGACGTTATTAGTGGCACTGTCCGCACTTAGCACCCTTCGCAAAACCTTGCAAAAAAGCGGTACAAACGTCTGCAGACGGTAACAAAACAGCGTTTACAGAATTAAAATTTCTCATAAAATGACATTATTAGCTGTAATATCAATTTTAAAAATTCTGTATAATTACACCTGTATAGATACGAACAAAATGGAAAGCGGTACAAACGTCTGCAGGCAATTACAAAACAGTATCCGCATACAAAATTGAAATATCCCAAAAATGACATTATTAGCTCTAATATCAATTTTGAACATTCGGTATATTTACACCTGTAAGGGTATAAAGAAAACAGAAAGCAATACAAACGTCAGCAGACGGTAACAAAACAGCGTTTACAGAATTAAAATTTCTCATAAAATGACATTATTAGCTATAACATCAATTTTAAAAATTCTGTATAATTACACCAGTATAGATACGAACAAAATGGAAAGCGGTACAAACGTCTGCAGACGGTAACAAAACAGCGTTTACAGAATTAAAATTTCTCATAAAATGACATTATTAGCTGTAATATCAATTTTAAAAATTCTGTATAATTACACCTGTATAGATACGAATAAAATCGAAAGCGGTACAAACGTCTGCAGGCAATTACAAAACAGTACCCGTATACAAAATTGAAATATCCCAACAATGACATTATTAGCTCTAATATCAATTTTGAACATTCGGTATATTTACACCTGTAAGGGTATAAAGAAAACAGAAAGCAATACAAACGTCAGCAGACGGTAACAAAACAGCGTTTACAGAATTAAAATTTCTCATAAAATGACATTATTAGCTATAACATCAATTTTAAAAATTCTGTATAATTACACCTGTATAGATACGAACAAAATGGAAAGCGGTACAAACGTCTGCAGACAATTACAAAACAGCACCCGTATGCAGAATTGAAATATCCCAAAAATGACATTATTAGTGGCACTGTCCGCACTTAGCACCCTTCGCAAAACCTTGCAAAAAAGCGGTACAAACGTCTGCAGACGGTAACAAAACAGCGTTTACAGAATTAAAATTTCTCATAAAATGACATTATTAGCTGTAATATCAATTTTAAAAATTCTGTATAATTACACCTGTATAGATACGAACAAAATGGAAAGCGGTACAAACGTCTGCAGGCAATTACAAAACAGTATCCGCATACAAAATTGAAATATCCCAAAAATGACATTATTAGCTCTAATATCAATTTTGAACATTCGGTATATTTACACCTGTAAGGGTATAAAGAAAACAGAAAGCAATACAAACGTCAGCAGACGGTAACAAAACAGCGTTTACAGAATTAAAATTTCTCATAAAATGACATTATTAGCTATAACATCAATTTTAAAAATTCTGTATAATTACACCAGTATAGATACGAACAAAATGGAAAGCGGTACAAACGTCTGCAGACAATTACAAAACAGCACCCGTATGCAGAATTGAAATATCCCAAAAATGACATTATTAGTGGCACTGTCCGCACTTAGCACCCTTCGCAAAACCTTGCAAAAAAGCGGTACAAACGTCTGCAGACGGTAACAAAACAGCGTTTACAGAATTAAAATTTCTCATAAAATGACATTATTAGCTGTAATATCAATTTTAAAAATTCTGTATAATTACACCTGTAGGGGTACAAACGAAACGGAAAGCGGTACAAACGTCTGCAGGCAATTACAAAACAGCACTCGTATACAAAATTGAAATATCCCAAAAATGACATTATTAGCTCTAATATCAATTTTGAACATTCGGTATATTTACACCTGTAAGGATATAAAGAAAACAGAAAGCAATACAAACGTCAGCAGACGGTAACAAAACAGCGTTTACAGAATTAAAATTTCTCATAAAATGACATTATTAGCTATAACATCAATTTTAAAAATTCTGTATAATTACCTGTATAGATACGAACAAAATGGAAAGCGGTACAAACGTCTGCAGACAATTACAAAACAGCACCCGTATGCAGAATTGAAATATCCCAAAAATGACATTATTAGCTCTAATATCAATTTTGAACATTCGGTATATTTACACCTGTAAGGGTATAAAGAAAACAGAAAGCAATACAAACGTCAGCAGACGGTAACAAAACAGCGTTTACAGAATTAAAATTTCTCATAAAATGACATTATTAGCTATAACATCAATTTTAAAAATTCTGTATAATTACACCTGTATAGATACGAACAAAATGGAAAGCGGTACAAATGTCTGCAGACAATTACAAAACAGCACCCGTATGCAGAATTGAAATATCCCAAAAATGACATTATTAGTGGCACTGTCCGCACTTAGCACCCTTCGCAAAACCTTGCAAAAAAGCGGTACAAACGTCTGCAGACGGTAACAAAACAGCGTTTACAGAATTAAAATTTCTCAAAAAATGACATTATTAGCTATAACATCAACTTAAAAAATTCTGTATAATTACACCTGTATATTTACGAACAAAATGGAAAGCGGTACAAACGTCTGCAGGCAATTACAAAACAGTACCCGTATACAAAATTGAAATATTCCAAAAATGACATTATTAGCTCTAATATCAATTTTGAACATTCGGTATATTTACACCTGTAAAGGTATAAAGAAAACAGAAAGCAATACAAACGTCAGCAGACGGTAACAAAACAGCGTTTACAGAATTAAAATTTCTCATAAAATGACATTATTAGCTATAACATCAATTTTAAAAATTCTGTATAATTACACCTGTATAGATACGAACAAAATGGAAAGCGGTACAAACGTCTGCAGACAATTACAAAACAGCACTCGTACGCAGAATTGAAATATCCCAAAAATGACATTATTAGTGGCACTGCCCGCACTTAACACCCTTCGCAAAACCTTCCAAAAAAGCGGTACAAACGTCTGCAGACGGTAACAAAACAGCGTTTACAGAATTAAAATTTCTCATAAAATGACATTATTAGCTGTAATATCAATTTTAAAAATTCTGTATAATTACATCTGTATAGATACAAAATGGAAAGCGGTACAAACGTCTGCAGGCAATTACAAAACAGTACCCGTATACAAAATTAAAATATCCCAAAAATGACATTATTAGTTCTAATATCAATTTTGAACATTCTGTATATTTACACCTGTAAGGGTATAAAGAAAACAGAAAGTAATACAAACGTCAGCAGACGGTAACAAAACAGCGTTTACAGAATTAAAATTTCTCATAAAATGACATTATTAGCTATAACATCAATTTTAAAAATTCTGTATAATTACACCTGTATAGATACGAACAAAATGGAAAGCGGTACAAACGCCTGCAGGCAATTACAAAACAGCACCCGTATGCAGAATTGAAATATCCCAAAAATGACGTTATTAGTGGCACTGTCCGCACTTAGCATCCTTCGCAAAACCTTGCAAAAAAGCGATACAAACGTCTGCAGACGGTAACAAAACAGTGTTTACAGAATTAAAATTTCTCATAAAATGACATTATTAGCTGTAATATCTATTTTAAAAATTCTGTATAATTACATCTGTATAGATACGAACAAAATGGAAAGCGGTACAAACGTCTGCAGGCAATTATAAAACAGTATCCGTATACAAAATTGAAATATCCCAAAAATGACATTATTAGCTCTAATATCAATTTTGAACATTCGGTATATTTACACCTGTAAGGGTATAAAGAAAACAGAAAGCAATACAAACGTCAGCAGACGGTAACAAAACAGCGTTTACAGAATTAAAATTTCTCATAAAATGACATTATTAGCTATAACATCAATTTTAAAAATTCTGTATAATTACACCTGTATAGATGCGAACAAAATGGAAAGCGGTACAAACGTCTGCAGACAATTACAAAACAGCACCCGTATGCAGAATTGAAATATCCAAAAATGACATTATTAGTGGCACTGTCCGCACTTAGCACCCTTCGCGAAACCTTGCAAAAAAGCGGTACAAACGTCTGCAGACGGTAACAAAACAGCGTTTACAGAATTAAAATTTCTCATAAAATGACATTATTAGCTGTAATATCAATTTTAAAAATTCTGTATAATTACACCTGTATAGATACGAACAAAATGGAAAGCGGTACAAACGTCTGCAGGCAATTACAAAACAGTACCCGTATACAAAATTGAAATATCCCAAAAATGACATTATTAGCTCTAATATCAATTTTGAACATTCGGTATATTTACACCTGTAAGGGTATAAAGAAAACAGAAAGCAATACAAACGTCAGCAGACGGTAACAAAACAGCGTTTACAGAATTAAAATTTCTCATAAAATGACATTATTAGCTATAACATCAATTTTAAAAATTCTGTATAATTACACCTGTATAGATACGAACAAAATGGAAAGCGGTACAAACGTCTGCAGACAATTACAAAACAGCACCCGTATGCAGAATTGAAATATCCCAAAAATGACATTATTAGTGGCACTGTCCGCACTTAGCACCCTTCGCAAAACCTTGCAAAAAAGCGGTACAAACGTCTGCAGACGGTAACAAAACAGCGTTTACAGAATTAAAATTTCTCATAAAATGACATTATTAGCTGTAATATCAATTTTAAAAATTCTGTATAATTACACCTGTAGGGGTACAAACGAAACGGAAAGCGGTACAAACGTCTGCAGGCAATTACAAAACAGCCCGTATACAAAATTGAAATATCCCAAAAATGACATTATTAGCTCTAATATCAATTTTGAACATTCGGTATATTTACACCTGTAAGGGTATAAAGAAAACAGGAAGCAATACAAACGTCAGCAGACGGTAACAAAACAGCGTTTACAGAATTAAAATTTCTCATAAAATGACATTATTAGCTATAACATCAATTTTAAAAATTCTGTATAATTACACCTGTATAGATACGAACAAAATGGAAAGCGGTACAAACGTCTGCAGACAATTACAAAACAGCACCCGTATGCAGAATTGAAATATCCCAAAAATGACATTATTAGCTCTAATATCAATTTTGAACATTCGGTATATTTACACCTGTAAGGGTATAAAGAAAACAGAAAGCAATACAAACGTCAGCAGACGGTAACAAAACAGCGTTTACAGAATTAAAATTTCTCATAAAATGACATTATTAGCTATAACATCAATTTTAAAAATTCTGTATAATTACACCTGTATAGATACGAACAAAATGGAAAGCGGTACAAATGTCTGCAGACAATTACAAAACAGCACCCGTATGCAGAATTGAAATATCCCAAAAATGACATTATTAGTGGCACTGTCCGCACTTAGCACCCTTCGCAAAACCTTGCAAAAAAGCGGTACAAACGTCTGCAGACGGTAACAAAACAGCGTTTACAGAATTAAAATTTCTCAAAAAATGACATTATTAGCTATAACATCAACTTAAAAAATTCTGTATAATTACACCTGTATATTTACGAACAAAATGGAAAGCGGTACAAACGTCTGCAGGCAATTACAAAACAGTACCCGTATACAAAATTGAAATATTCCAAAAATGACATTATTAGCTCTAATATCAATTTTGAACATTCGGTATATTTACACCTGTAAAGGTATAAAGAAAACAGAAAGCAATACAAAAAAGCGGTACAAACGTCAGCAGACGGTAACAAAACAGCGTTTACAGAATTAAAATTTCTCATAAAATGACATTATTAGCTATAACATCAATTTTAAAAATTCTGTATAATTACACCTGTATAGATACGAACAAAATGGAAAGCGGTACAAACGTCTGCAGACAATTACAAAACAGCACTCGTACGCAGAATTGAAATATCCCAAAAATGACATTATTAGTGGCACTGCCCGCACTTAACACCCTTCGCAAAACCTTCCAAAAAAGCGGTACAAACGTCTGCAGACGGTAACAAAACAGCGTTTACAGAATTAAAATTTCTCATAAAATGACATTATTAGCTGTAATATCAATTTTAAAAATTCTGTATAATTACATCTGTATAGATACAAAATGGAAAGCGGTACAAACGTCTGCAGGCAATTACAAAACAGTACCCGTATACAAAATTAAAATATCCCAAAAATGACATTATTAGCTCTAATATCAATTTTGAACATTCGGTATATTTACACCTGTAAGGGTATAAAGAAAACAGAAAGTAATACAAACGTCAGCAGATGGTAACAAAACAGCGTTTACAGAATTAAAATTTCTCATAAAATGACATTATTAGCTATAACATCAATTTTAAAAATTCTGTATAATTACACCTGTATAGATACGAACAAAATGGAAAGCGGTACAAACGCCTGCAGGCAATTACAAAACAGCACCCGTATGCAGAATTGAAATATCCCAAAAATGACGTTATTAGTGGCACTGTCCGCACTTAGCACCCTTCGCAAAACCTTGCAAAAAAGCGATACAAACGTCTGCAGACGGTAACAAAACAGTGTTTACAGAATTAAAATTTCTCATAAAATGACATTATTAGCTGTAATATCTATTTTAAAAATTCTGTATAATTACATCTGTATAGATACGAACAAAATGGAAAGCGGTACAAACGTCTGCAGGCAATTATAAAACAGTATCCGTATACAAAATTGAAATATCCCAAAAATGACATTATTAGCTCTAATATCAATTTTGAACATTCGGTATATTTACACCTGTAAGGGTATAAAGAAAACAGAAAGCAATACAAACGTCAGCAGACAGTAACAAAACAGCGTTTACAGAATTAAAATTTCTCATAAAATGACATTATTAGCTATAACATCAATTTTAAAAATTCTGTATAATTACACCTGTATAGATACGAACAAAATGGAAAGCGGTACAAACGTCTGCAGACAATTACAAAACAGCACCCGTATGCAGAATTGAAATATCCAAAAATGACATTATTAGTGGCACTGTCCGCACTTAGCACCCTTCGCAAAACCTTGCAAAAAAGCGGTACAAACGTCTGCAGACGGTAACAAAACAGCGTTTACAGAATTAAAATTTCTCATAAAATGACATTATTAGCTGTAATATCAATTTTAAAAATTCTGTATAATTACACCTGTATAGATACGAACAAAATGGAAAGCGGTACAAACGTCTGCAGGCAATTACAAAACAGTACCCGTATACAAAATTGAAATATCCCAAAAATGACATTATTAGCTCTAATATCAATTTTGAACATTCGGTATATTTACACCTGTAAGGGTATAAAGAAAACAGAAAGCAATACAAACGTCAGCAGACGGTAACAAAACAGCGTTTACAGAATTAAAATTTCTCATAAAATGACATTATTAGCTATAACATCAATTTTAAAAATTCTGTATAATTACACCTGTATAGATACGAACAAAATGAAAAGCGGTACAAACGTCTGCAGACAATTACAAAACAGCACCCGTATGCAGAATTGAAATATCCCAAAAATGACATTATTAGTGGCACTGTCCGCACTTAGCACCCTTCGCAAAACCTTGCAAAAAAGCGGTACAAACGTCTGCAGACGGTAACAAAACAGCGTTTACAGAATTAAAATTTCTCATAAAATGACATTATTAGCTGTAATATCAATTTTAAAAATTCTGTATAATTACGCCTGTATTGATACGAACAAAATGGAAAGCGGTACAAACGTTTGCAGGCAATTACAAAACAGTACCCGTATACAAAATTGAAATATCTCAAAAATGACATTATTAGCTCTAATATCAATTTTGAACATTCGGTATATTTACACCTATAAGGGTATAAACAAAACAGAAAGCAATACCATACAAACGTCTGCAGACGGTAACAAAACAGCACCCGTTTACAGAATTAAAATATCTTAAAAAATGACACTATTAGCTGTAACATCAATTTTTAAAACTCGGTATATTTATACCTGTAGGGGTACAAACAAAACGGAAAGCAATACAAACGTCTGCAGACGGTAACAAAACAGCATTTACAGAATTAAAATTTCTCAAAAAATGACATTATTAGCTGTAACATCAACTTAAAAAATTCTGTATAATTACACCTGTATATTTATGAACAAAATGGAAAGCGGTACAAACGTCTGCAGGCAATTACAAAACAGTACCCGTATACAAAATTGAAATATCCCAAAAATGACATTATTAGCTCTAATATCAATTTTGAACATTCGGTATATTTACACCTGTAAGGATATAAAGAAAACAGAAAGCAATACAAACGTCAGCAGACGGTAACAAAACAGCGTGTACAGAATTAAAATTTCTCATAAAATGACATTATTAGCTATAACATCAATTTTAAAAATTCTGTATAATTACACCTGTATAGATACGAACAAAATGGAAAGCGGTATAAACGTCTGCAGACAATTACAAAACAGCACCCGTATGCAGAATTGAAATATCCCAAAAATGACATTATTAGTGGCACTGTCCGCACTTAGCACCCTTCGCAAAACCTTGCAAAAAAGCGGTACAAACGTCTGCAGACGGTAACAAAACAGCGTTTATAGAATTAAAATTTCTCATAAAATGACATTATTAGCTGTAATATCAATTTTAAAAATTCTGTATAATTACATCTGTATAGATACGAACAAAATGGAAAGCGGTACAAACGCCTGCAGGCAATTACAAAACAGCCGTATGCAGAATTGAAGTATCCCAAAAATGACGTTATTAGTGGCACTGTCCGCACTTAGCACCCTTCGCAAAACCTTGCAAAAAAGTGATACAAACGTCTGCAGACGATTACAAAACAATCGTTTACTGAATTAAAATATCTTAAAAAATGACACTATTAGCTGTAACAATTTTTAAAACTCGGTATATTTACACCTGTAGGGGTACAAACGTCTGCAGGCAATTACAAAACAGCACCCGTATACAAAATTAAAATATCCCAAAAATGACATTATTAGCTCTAATATCAATTTTGAACATTCGGTATATTTACACCTGTAAGGGTATAAACAAAACAGAAAGCAATACCATACAAACGTCTGCAGACGGTAACAAAACAGCACCCGTTTACAGAATTAAAATATCTTAAAAAATGACACTATTAGCTGTAGCATCAATTTTTAAAATTCGGTGTATTTATACCTGTAGGGGTACCATCAAAACGGAAAGCAATACAAACGTCTGCAGACGGTAACAAAACAGCGTTTACAGAATTAAAATTTCTCAAAAAATGACATTATTAGCTATAACATCAACTTAAAAAATTCTGTATAATTACACCTGTATATTTACGAACAAAATGGAAAGCGGTACAAACGTCTGCAGGCAATTACAAAACAGCACCCGTATGCAGAATTGAAATATCCCAAAAATGACGTTATTAGTGGCACTGTCCGCACTTAGCACCCTTCGCAAAACCTTGCAAAAAAGCGGTACAAACGTCTGCAGACGGTAACAAAACAGCGTTTACAGAATTAAAATTTCTCATAAAATGACATTATTAGCTGTAATATCAATTTTAAGAATTCTGTATAATTACACCTGTATAGATACGAACAAAATGGAAAGCGGTACAAACGTCTGCAGGCAATTACAAAACAGTACCCGTATACAAAATTGAAATATCTCAAAAATGACATTATTAGCTCTAATATCAATTTTGTACATTCGGTATATTTACACCTGTAAGGGTATAAAGAAAACAGAAAGCAATACAAACGTCAGCAGACAGTAACAAAACAGCGTTTACAGAATTAAAATTTCTCATAAAATGACATTATTAGCTATAACATCAATTTTAAAAATTCTGTATAATTACACCTGTATAGATACGAACAAAATGGAAAGCGGTACAAACGTCTGCAGACAATTACAAAACAGCACCCGTATGCAGAATTGAAATATCCAAAAATGACATTATTAGTGGCACTGTCCGCACTTAGCACCCTTCGCAAAACCTTGCAAAAAAGCGGTACAAACGTCTGCAGACGGTAACAAAACAGCGTTTACAGAATTAAAATTTCTCATAAAATGACATTATTAGCTGTAATATCAATTTTAAAAATTCTGTATAATTACACCTGTATAGATACGAACAAAATGGAAAGCGGTACAAACGTCTGCAGGCAATTACAAAACAGTACCCGTATACAAAATTGAAATATCCCAAAAATGACATTATTAGCTCTAATATCAATTTTGAACATTCGGTATATTTACACCTGTAAGGGTATAAAGAAAACAGAAAGCAATACAAACGTCAGCAGACGGTAACAAAACAGCGTTTACAGAATTAAAATTTCTCATAAAATGACATTATTAGCTATAACATCAATTTTAAAAATTCTGTATAATTACACCTGTATAGATACGAACAAAATGGAAAGCGGTACAAACGTCTGCAGACAATTACAAAACAGCACCCGTATGCAGAATTGAAATATCCCAAAAATGACATTATTAGTGGCACTGTCCGCACTTAGCACCCTTCGCAAAACCTTGCAAAAAAGCGGTACAAACGTCTGCAGACGGTAACAAAACAGCGTTTACAGAATTAAAATTTCTCATAAAATGACATTATTAGCTGTAATATCAATTTTAAAAATTCTGTATAATTACACCTGTATAGATACGAACAAAATCGAAAGCGGTACAAACGTCTGCAGGCAATTACAAAACAGTACCTGTATACAAAATTGAAATATCCCAAAAATGACATTATTAGCTCTAATATCAATTTTGAACATTCGGTATATTTACACCTGTAAGGGTATAAAGAAAACAGAAAGCAATACAAACGTCAGCAGACGGTAACAAAACAGCGTTTACAGAATTAAAATTTTTCATAAAATGACATTATTAGCTATAACATCAATTTTAAAAATTCTGTATAATTACACCTGTATAGATACGAACAAAATGGAAAGCGGTACAAACGTCTGCAGACAATTACAAAACAGCACCCGTATGCAGAATTGAAATATCCCAAAAATGACATTATTAGTGGCACTGTCCGCACTTAGCACCCTTCGCAAAACCTTGCAAAAAAGCGGTACAAACGTCTGCAGACGGTAACAAAACAGCGTTTACAGAATTAAAATTTCTCATAAAATGACATTATTAGCTGTAATATCAATTTTAAAAATTCTGTATAATTACGCCTGTATTGATACGAACAAAATGGAAAGCGGTACAAACGTCTGCAGGCAATTACAAAACAGTACCCGTATACAAAATTGAAATATCTCAAAAATGACATTATTAGCTCTAATATCAATTTTGAACATTCGGTATATTTACACCTGTAAGGGTATAAACAAAACAGAAAGCAATACCATACAAACGTCTGCAGACGGTAACAAAACAGCACCCGTTTACAGAATTAAAATATCTTAAAAAATGACACTATTAGCTGTAACATCAATTTTTAAAACTCGGTATATTTATACCTGTAGGGGTACAAACAAAACGGAAAGCAATACAAACGTCTGCAGACGGTAACAAAACAGCATTTACAGAATTAAAATTTCTCAAAAAATGACATTATTAGCTGTAACATCAACTTAAAAAATTCTGTATAATTACACCTGTATATTTATGAACAAAATGGAAAGCGGTACAAACGTCTGCAGGCAATTACAAAACAGTACCCGTATACAAAATTGAAATATCCCAAAAATGACATTATTAGCTCTAATATCAATTTTGAACATTCGGTATATTTACACCTGTAAGGATATAAAGAAAACAGAAAGCAATACAAACGTCAGCAGACGGTAACAAAACAGCGTGTACAGAATTAAAATTTCTCATAAAATGACATTATTAGCTATAACATCAATTTTAAAAATTCTGTATAATTACACCTGTATAGATACGAACAAAATGGAAAGCGGTATAAACGTCTGCAGACAATTACAAAACAGCACCCGTATGCAGAATTGAAATATCCCAAAAATGACATTATTAGTGGCACTGTCCGCACTTAGCACCCTTCGCAAAACCTTGCAAAAAAGCGGTACAAACGTCTGCAGACGGTAACAAAACAGCGTTTATAGAATTAAAATTTCTCATAAAATGACATTATTAGCTGTAATATCAATTTTAAAAATTCTGTATAATTACATCTGTATAGATACGAACAAAATGGAAAGCGGTACAAACGCCTGCAGGCAATTACAAAACAGCCGTATGCAGAATTGAAGTATCCCAAAAATGACGTTATTAGTGGCACTGTCCGCACTTAGCACCCTTCGCAAAACCTTGCAAAAAAGTGATACAAACGTCTGCAGACGATTACAAAACAATCGTTTACTGAATTAAAATATCTTAAAAAATGACACTATTAGCTGTAACAATTTTTAAAACTCGGTATATTTACACCTGTAGGGGTACAAACGTCTGCAGGCAATTACAAAACAGCACCCGTATACAAAATTGAAATATCCCAAAAATGACATTATTAGCTCTAATATCAATTTTGAACATTCGGTATATTTACACCTGTAAGGGTATAAACAAAACAGAAAGCAATACCATACAAACGTCTGCAGACGGTAACAAAACAGCACCCGTTTACAGAATTAAAATATCTTAAAAAATGACACTATTAGCTGTAACATCAATTTTTAAAATTCGGTGTATTTATACCTGTAGGGGTACCATCAAAACGGAAAGCAATACAAACGTCTGCAGACGGTAACAAAACAGCGTTTACAGAATTAAAATTTCTCAAAAAATGACATTATTAGCTATAACATCAACTTAAAAAATTCTGTATAATTACACCTGTATATTTACGAACAAAATGGAAAGCGGTACAAACGTCTGCAGGCAATTACAAAACAGCACCCGTATGCAGAATTGAAATATCCCAAAAATGACGTTATTAGTGGCACTGTCCGCACTTAGCACCCTTCGCAAAACCTTGCAAAAAAGCGGTACAAACGTCTGCAGATGGTAACAAAACAGCGTTGATACCACTGCT
>NW_028141810.1:0-14983 GCF_030444845.1 Prenolepis imparis
ATACTTTTTTACCGCTGACCCCATTCGACGCAACTTTATTTTATGTATATCAAGTTAAAAAATTTGTACGCTGGTGTCTGCATGGTATCAAAAGATTCTGTAATCAATGTATTATTAAAATGTATAATGGATGAATTTTTGGCTCGTCTTTAAATATTAGAAATCCATACTTTTTTACCGCTGATTCTATGCGACGCAACCTTATTTTATGTATATCAAGTTAAAAAATTTGTACGCTGGTGTCTGTTTGGTACCAAATGGTTCTGTGATCAATGTACTATTAAAATGTATAATCGATGAATTTTTGGCTCGTCTTAAAATATTAGAAATCGATACTTTTTTTACCGCTGACCCTATGCGACGCATCCTTATTTTATGTTTATCGTATTAAAAAATTTGTACGCTGGTGTCTGCATGGTACCAAAAGATTCTGTAATCAATGTACTATTAAAATGTATAATCGATGAATTTTTGGCTCGTCTTTAAATATTAGAAATCGATACTTTTTTACCGCTGACCCTATGCGACGCAACCTTATTTTATGTATATCAAGTTAAAAAATTTGTACGCTGGTGTCTGCTTGGTACCAAAAGATTCTATAATCAATGTATTATTAAAATGTATAATCGATGAATTTTTGGCTCGTCTTAAAATATTAGAAATTGATACATTTATGCCGCTGACCCTATGCGACGCATCCTTAATTTATGTATAGCAAATGAAAAAGTTTGTACGCTGTTGTCTGCTTGGTATCAAAAGATTCTATAATCAATGTATTATTAAAATGTATAATCGATGCATTTTTGGCTCGTCTTAAAATATTAGAAATCGATACTTTTTTACCGCTGACCCTATGCGACGCAACCTTATTTTATGTATATCAAGTTAAAAAATTTGTACGCTGGTGCCTGTTTGGTACCAAATGATTCTGTAATCAATGTACTATTAAAATGTATAATCGATGAATTTTTGGCTCGTCTTTAAATATTTGAAATCGATACTTTTTTACCGCTGACCCTATGCGACGCAACCTTATTTTATGTATATCAAGTTAAATAATTTGTACGCTGGTGTCTGTTTGGTACCAAATGATTGTGTAATCAATGTACTATTAAAATGTATAATCGATGAATTTTTGGCTCGTCTTTAAATATTTGAAATCGATACTTTTTTACCGCTGACCCCATTCGACGCATCCTTAATTTATGTATAGCAAATGAAAAAGTTTGTACGCTGTTGTCTGCTTGGTACCAAAAGATTCTGTAATCAATGTACTATTAAAATGTATAATCGATGAATTTTTGGCTCGTCTTTAAATATTAGAATTCCATACTTTTTTACCGCTGACCCTATGCGACGCAACCTTATTTTATGTATATCAAGTTAAAAAATTTGTACGCTGGTGTCTGTTTGGTACCAAATGATTCTGTAATCAATGTACTATTAAAATGTATAATCGATGAATTTTTGGCTCGTCTTAAAATATTAGAAATCGATACTTTTTTACCGCTGACCCCATTCGACGCAACTTTATTTTATGTATATCAAGTTAAAAAATTTGTACGCTGGTGTCTGTTTGGTACCAAATGGTTCTGTAATCAATGTACTATTAAAATGTATAATCGATGAATTTTGGGCTCGTCTTAAAATATTAGAAATCCATACTTTTTTACCGCTGACCCTATGCGACGCAACCTTATTTTATGTATAGCAAGTTAAAAAATTTGTACGCTGGTGTCTGTTTGGTACCAAATGATTCTGTAATCAATGTACTATTAAAATGTATAATCGATGAATTTTTGGCTCGTCTTAAAATATTAGAAATCGATACTTTTTTACCGCTGATCCCATTCGACGCAACTTTATTTTATGTATATCAAGTTAAAAAATTTGTACGCTGGTGTCTGCATGGTACCAAATGGTTCTGTAATCAATGTACTATTAAAATGTATAATTGATGAATTTTTGGCTCGTCTTAAAATATTAGAAATCTATACTTTTTTACCGCTGACCCTATGCGACGCAACCATATTTTATGTATAGCAAGTTAAAAAATTTGTACGCTGGTGTCTGTTTGGTACCAAATGATTCTGTAATCAATGTACTATTAAAATGTATAATCGATGAATTTTTGGCTCGTCTTTAAATATTTGAAATCGATACTTTTTTACCGCTGACCCCATTCGACGCAACTTTATTTTATGTATATCAAGTTAAAAAATTTGTACGCTGGTGTCTGCATGGTATCAAAAGATTCTGTAATCAATGTATTATTAAAATGTATAATCGATGAATTTTTGGCTCGTCTTTAAATATTTGAAATCGATACTTTTTTACCGCTGACCCCATTCGACGCAACTTTATTTTATGTATATCAAGTTAAAAAATTTGTACGCTGGTGTCTGTTTGGTACCAAATGGTTCTGTAATCAATGTACTATTAAAATGTATAATCGATGAATTTTGGGCTCGTCTTAAAATATTAGAAATCCATACTTTTTTACCGCTGACCCTATGCGACGCAACCTTATTTTATGTATAGCAAGTTAAAAAATTTGTACGCTGGTGTCTGTTTGGTACCAAATGATTCTGTAATCAATGTACTATTAAAATGTATAATCGATGAATTTTTGGCTCGTCTTAAAATATTAGAAATCGATACTTTTTTACCGCTGATCCCATTCGACGCAACTTTATTTTATGTATATCAAGTTAAAAAATTTGTACGCTGGTGTCTGCATGGTACCAAATGGTTCTGTAATCAATGTACTATTAAAATGTATAATTGATGAATTTTTGGCTCGTCTTAAAATATTAGAAATCTATACTTTTTTACCGCTGACCCTATGCGACGCAACCATATTTTATGTATAGCAAGTTAAAAAATTTGTACGCTGGTGTCTGTTTGGTACCAAATGATTCTGTAATCAATGTACTATTAAAATGTATAATCGATGAATTTTTGGCTCGTCTTTAAATATTTGAAATCGATACTTTTTTACCGCTGACCCCATTCGACGCAACTTTATTTTATGTATATCAAGTTAAAAAATTTGTACGCTGGTGTCTGCATGGTATCAAAAGATTCTGTAATCAATGTATTATTAAAATGTATAATCGATGAATTTTTGGCTCGTCTTTAAATATTTGAAATCGATACTTTTTTACCGCTGACCCCATTCGACGCAACTTTATTTTATGTATATCAAGTTAAAAAATTTGTACGCTGGTGTCTGCATGGTACCAAATGATTGTGTAATTAATGTATTATTAAAATATATAATGGATGAATTTTTGGCTCGTCTTTAAATATTAGAAATCCATACTTTTTTACCGCTGACCCTATGCGACGCAACCTTATTTTATGTATATCAAGTTAAAAAATTTGTACGCTGGTGTCTGCATGGTACCAAAAGATTCTGTAATCAATGTACTATTAAAATGTATAATCGATGAATTTTTGGCTCGTCTTTAAATATTAGAAATCGATACTTTTTACCGCTGACCCTATGCGACGCAACCTTATTTTATGTATATCAAGTTAAAAAATTTGTACGCTGGTGTCTGCTTGGTACCAAAAGATTTTATAATCAATGTATTATTAAAATGTATAATCGATGAATTTTTGGCTCGTCTTAAAATATTAGAAATTGATACATTTATGCCGCTGATCCTATGCGACGCATCCTTAATTTATGTATAGCAAATGAAAAAGTTTGTACGCTGTTGTCTGCTTGGTATCAAAAGATTCTATAATCAATGTATTATTAAAATGTATAATCGATGAATTTTTGGCTCGTCTTAAAATATTAGAAATCGATACTTTTTTACCGCTGACCCTATGCGACGCAACCTTATTTTATGTATATCAAGTTAAAAAATTTGTACGCTGGTGCCTGTTTGGTACCAAATGATTCTGTAATCAATGTACTATTAAAATGTATAATCGATGAATTTTTGGCTCGTCTTAAAATATTAGAAATCGATACTTTTTTACCGCTGACCCTATGCGACGCAACCTTATTTTATGTATATCAAGTTAAATAATTTGTACGCTGGTGTCTGTTTGGTACCAAATGATTGTGTAATCAATGTACTATTAAAATGTATAATCGATGAATTTTTGGCTCGTCTTTAAATATTTGAAATCGATACTTTTTTACCGCTGACCCCATTCGACGCATCCTTAATTATTGTATAGCAAATGAAAAAGTTTGTACGCTGTTGTCTGCTTGGTACCAAAAGATTCTGTAATCAATGTACTATTAAAATGTATAATGGATGAATTTTTGGCTCGTCTTTAAATATTAGAAATCGATACTTTTTTACCGCTGACCCCATGCGACGCAACCTTATTTTATGTATATCAAGTTAAAAAATTTGTACGCTGGTGTCTGTTTGGTACCAAATGATTCTGTAATCAATGTACTATTAAAATGTATAATCGATGAATATTTGGCTCGTCTTTAAATATTTGAAATCGATACTTTTTTACCGCTGACCCCATTCGACGCAACTTTATTTTATGTATATCAAGTTAAAAAATTTGTACGCTGGTGTCTTCATGGTACCAAATGATTGTGTAATCAATGTACTATTAAAATGTATAATCGATGAATTTTTGCTCGTCTTTAAATATTTGAAATCGATACTTTTTTACCGCTGACCCCATTCGACGCAACTTTATTTTATGTATATCAAGTTAAAAAATTTGTACGCTGGTGTCTGCATGGTATCAAAAGATTCTGTAATCAATGTATTATTAAAATGTATAATGGATGAATTTTTGGCTCGTCTTTAAATATTAGAAATCCATACTTTTTTACCGCTGATTCTATGCGACGCAACCTTATTTTATGTATATCAAGTTAAAAAATTTGTACGCTGGTGTCTGTTTGGTACCAAATGGTTCTGTGATCAATGTACTATTAAAATGTATAATCGATGAATTTTTGGCTCGTCTTAAAATATTAGAAATCGATACTTTTTTTACCGCTGACCCTATGCGACGCATCCTTATTTTATGTTTATCGTATTAAAAAATTTGTACGCTGGTGTCTGCATGGTACCAAAAGATTCTGTAATCAATGTACTATTAAAATGTATAATCGATGAATTTTTGGCTCGTCTTTAAATATTAGAAATCGATACTTTTTTACCGCTGACCCTATGCGACGCAACCTTATTTTATGTATATCAAGTTAAAAAATTTGTACGCTGGTGTCTGCTTGGTACCAAAAGATTCTATAATCAATGTATTATTAAAATGTATAATCGATGAATTTTTGGCTCGTCTTAAAATATTAGAAATTGATACATTTATGCCGCTGACCCTATGCGACGCATCCTTAATTTATGTATAGCAAATGAAAAAGTTTGTACGCTGTTGTCTGCTTGGTATCAAAAGATTCTATAATCAATGTATTATTAAAATGTATAATCGATGAATTTTTGGCTCGTCTTAAAATATTAGAAATCGATACTTTTTTACCGCTGACCCTATGCGACGCAACCTTATTTTATGTATATCAAGTTAAAAAATTTGTACGCTGGTGCCTGTTTGGTACCAAATGATTCTGTAATCAATGTACTATTAAAATGTATAATCGATGAATTTTTGGCTCGTCTTTAAATATTTGAAATCGATACTTTTTTACCGCTGACCCCATTCGACGCATCCTTAATTTATGTATAGCAAATGAAAAAGTTTGTAAGCTGTTGTCTGCTTGGTACCAAAAGATTCTGTAATCAATGTACTATTAAAATGTATAATGGATGAATTTTTGGCTCGTCTTAAAATATTAGAATTCCATACTTTTTTACCGCTGACCCTATGCGACGCAACCTTATTTTATGTATATCAAGTTAAAAAATTTGTACGCTGGTGTCTGTTTGGTACCAAATGATTCTGTAATCAATGTACTATTAAAATGTATAATCGATGAATTTTTGGCTCGTCTTAAAATATTAGAAATCGATACTTTTTTACCGCTGACCCCATTCGACGCAACTTTATTTTATGTATATCAAGTTAAAAAATTTGTACGCTGGTGTCTGTTTGGTACCAAATGGTTCTGTAATCAATGTACTATTAAAATGTATAATCGATGAATTTTTGGCTCGTCTTTAAATATTAGAAATCGATACTTTTTACCGCTGACCCTATGCGACGCAACCTTATTTTATGTATATCAAGTTAAAAAATTTGTACGCTGGTGTCTGCTTGGTACCAAAAGATTTTATAATCAATGTATTATTAAAATGTATAATCGATGAATTTTTGGCTCGTCTTAAAATATTAGAAAAGCAGTGGTATCAACGCAGAGTACTTATGCGACGCATCTTAATTTATGTATAGCAAATGAAAAAGTTTGTACGCTGTTGTCTGCTTGGTATCAAAAGATTCTATAATCAATGTATTATTAAAATGTATAATCGATGAATTTTTGGCTCGTCTTAAAATATTAGAAATCGATACTTTTTTACCGCTGACCCTATGCGACGCAACCTTATTTTATGTATATCAAGTTAAAAAATTTGTACGCTGGTGCCTGTTTGGTACCAAATGATTCTGTAATCAATGTACTATTAAAATGTATAATCGATGAATTTTTGGCTCGTCTTAAAATATTAGAAATCGATACTTTTTTACCGCTGACCCTATGCGACGCAACCTTATTTTATGTATATCAAGTTAAATAATTTGTACGCTGGTGTCTGTTTGGTACCAAATGATTGTGTAATCAATGTACTATTAAAATGTATAATCGATGAATTTTTGGCTCGTCTTTAAATATTTGAAATCGATACTTTTTTACCGCTGACCCCATTCGACGCATCCTTAATTATTGTATAGCAAATGAAAAAGTTTGTACGCTGTTGTCTGCTTGGTACCAAAAGATTCTGTAATCAATGTACTATTAAAATGTATAATGGATGAATTTTTGGCTCGTCTTTAAATATTAGAAATCGATACTTTTTTACCGCTGACCCCATGCGACGCAACCTTATTTTATGTATATCAAGTTAAAAAATTTGTACGCTGGTGTCTGTTTGGTACCAAATGATTCTGTAATCAATGTACTATTAAAATGTATAATCGATGAATATTTGGCTCGTCTTTAAATATTTGAAATCGATACTTTTTTACCGCTGACCCCATTCGACGCAACTTTATTTTATGTATATCAAGTTAAAAAATTTGTACGCTGGTGTCTTCATGGTACCAAATGATTGTGTAATCAATGTACTATTAAAATGTATAATCGATGAATTTTTGCTCGTCTTTAAATATTTGAAATCGATACTTTTTTACCGCTGACCCCATTCGACGCAACTTTATTTTATGTATATCAAGTTAAAAAATTTGTACGCTGGTGTCTGCATGGTATCAAAAGATTCTGTAATCAATGTATTATTAAAATGTATAATGGATGAATTTTTGGCTCGTCTTTAAATATTAGAAATCCATACTTTTTTACCGCTGATTCTATGCGACGCAACCTTATTTTATGTATATCAAGTTAAAAAATTTGTACGCTGGTGTCTGTTTGGTACCAAATGGTTCTGTGATCAATGTACTATTAAAATGTATAATCGATGAATTTTTGGCTCGTCTTAAAATATTAGAAATCGATACTTTTTTTACCGCTGACCCTATGCGACGCATCCTTATTTTATGTTTATCGTATTAAAAAATTTGTACGCTGGTGTCTGCATGGTACCAAAAGATTCTGTAATCAATGTACTATTAAAATGTATAATCGATGAATTTTTGGCTCGTCTTTAAATATTAGAAATCGATACTTTTTTACCGCTGACCCTATGCGACGCAACCTTATTTTATGTATATCAAGTTAAAAAATTTGTACGCTGGTGTCTGCTTGGTACCAAAAGATTCTATAATCAATGTATTATTAAAATGTATAATCGATGAATTTTTGGCTCGTCTTAAAATATTAGAAATTGATACATTTATGCCGCTGACCCTATGCGACGCATCCTTAATTTATGTATAGCAAATGAAAAAGTTTGTACGCTGTTGTCTGCTTGGTATCAAAAGATTCTATAATCAATGTATTATTAAAATGTATAATCGATGAATTTTTGGCTCGTCTTAAAATATTAGAAATCGATACTTTTTTACCGCTGACCCTATGCGACGCAACCTTATTTTATGTATATCAAGTTAAAAAATTTGTACGCTGGTGCCTGTTTGGTACCAAATGATTCTGTAATCAATGTACTATTAAAATGTATAATCGATGAATTTTTGGCTCGTCTTTAAATATTTGAAATCGATACTTTTTTACCGCTGACCCCATTCGACGCATCCTTAATTTATGTATAGCAAATGAAAAAGTTTGTAAGCTGTTGTCTGCTTGGTACCAAAAGATTCTGTAATCAATGTACTATTAAAATGTATAATGGATGAATTTTTGGCTCGTCTTTAAATATTAGAAATCGATACTTTTTTATCGCTGACCCCATTCGACGCAACTTTATTTTATGTATATCAAGTTAAAAAATTTGTACGCTGGTGTCTGTTTGGTACCAAATGATTCTGTAATCAATGTACTATTAAAATGTATAATCGATGAATTTTTGGCTCGTCTTTAAATATTAGAAATCGATACTTTTTTACCGCTGACCCTATGCGACGCAACCTTATTTTATGTATATCAAGTTAAAAAATTTGTACGCTGGTGTCTGCTTGGTATCAAAAGATTCTATAATCAATGTATTATTAAAATGTATAATCGATGAATTTTTGGCTCGTCTTAAAATATTAGAAATTGATACATTTATGCCGCTGACCCTATGCGACGCATCCTTAATTTATGTATAGCAAATGAAAAAGTTTGTACGCTGTTGTCTGCTTGGTATCAAAAGATTCTATAATCAATGTATTATTAAAATGTATAATCGATGAATTTTTGGCTCGTCTTAAAATATTAGAAATCGATACTTTTTTACCGCTGACCCTATGCGACGCAACCTTATTTTATGTATATCAAGTTAAAAAATTTGTACGCTGTTTGGTACCAAATGATTCTGTAATCAATGTACTATTAAAATGTATAATCGATGAATTTTTGGCTCGTCTTTAAATATTTGAAATCGATACTTTTTTACCGCTGACCCCATTCGACGCATCCTTAATTTATGTATATCAAGTTAAAAAATTTGTACGCTGGTGTCTGTTTGGTACCAAATGGTTCTGTGATCAATGTACTATTAAAATGTATAATCGATGAATTTTTGGCTCGTCTTAAAATATTAGAAATCGATACTTTTTTTACCGCTGACCCTATGCGACGCATCCTTATTTTATGTTTATCGTATTAAAAAATTTGTACGCTGGTGTCTGCATGGTACCAAAAGATTCTGTAATCAATGTACTATTAAAATGTATAATCGATGAATTTTTGGCTCGTCTTTAAATATTAGAAATCGATACTTTTTTACCGCTGACCCTATGCGACGCAACCTTATTTTATGTATATCAAGTTAAAAAATTTGTACGCTGGTGTCTGCTTGGTATCAAAAGATTCTATAATCAATGTATTATTAAAATGTATAATCGATGAATTTTTGGCTCGTCTTAAAATATTAGAAATTGATACATTTATGCCGCTGACCCTATGCGACGCATCCTTAATTTATGTATAGCAAATGAAAAAGTTTGTACGCTGTTGTCTGCTTGGTATCAAAAGATTCTATAATCAATGTATTATTAAAATGTATAATCGATGAATTTTTGGCTCGTCTTAAAATATTAGAAATCGATACTTTTTTACCGCTGACCCTATGCGACGCAACCTTATTTTATGTATATCAAGTTAAAAAATTTGTACGCTGTTTGGTACCAAATGATTCTGTAATCAATGTACTATTAAAATGTATAATCGATGAATTTTTGGCTCGTCTTAAAATATTAGAAATCGATACTTTTTTACCGCTGACCCTATGCGACGCAACCTTATTTTATGTATATCAAGTTAAATAATTTGTACGCTGGTGTCTGTTTGGTACCAAATGATTGTGTAATCAATGTACTATTAAAATGTATAATCGATGAATTTTTGGCTCGTCTTTAAATATTTGAAATCGATACTTTTTTACCGCTGACCCCATTCGACGCATCCTTAATTTATGTATAGCAAATGAAAAAGTTTGTACGCTGTTGTCTGCTTGGTACCAAAAGATTCTGTAATCAATGTACTATTAAAATGTATAATGGATGAATTTTTGGCTCGTCTTAAAATATTAGAATTCCATACTTTTTTACCGCTGACCCTATGCGACGCAACCTTATTTTATGTATATCAAGTTAAAAAATTTGTACGCTGGTGTCTGTTTGGTACCAAATGATTCTGTAATCAATGTACTATTAAAATGTATAATCGATGAATTTTTGGCTCGTCTTAAAATATTAGAAATCGATACTTTTTTACCGCTGACCCCATTCGACGCAACTTTATTTTATGTATATCAAGTTAAAAAATTTGTACGCTGGTGTCTGTTTGGTACCAAATGGTTCTGTAATCAATGTACTATTAAAATGTATAATCGATGAATTTTTGGCTCGTCTTAAAATATTAGAAATCCATACTTTTTTACCGCTGACCCTATGCGACGCAACCTTATTTTATGTATAGCAAGTTAAAAAATTTGTACGCTGGTGTCTGTTTGGTACCAAATGATTCTGTAATCAATGTACTATTAAAATGTATAATCGATGAATTTTTGGCTCGTCTTAAAATATTAGAAATCGATACTTTTTTACCGCTGATCCCATTCGACGCAACTTTATTTTATGTATATCAAGTTAAAAAATTTGTACGCTGGTGTCTGCATGGTACCAAATGGTTCTGTAATCAATGTACTATTAAAATGTATAATTGATGAATTTTTGGCTCGTCTTAAAATATTAGAAATCTATACTTTTTTACCGCTGACCCTATGCGACGCAACCATATTTTATGTATAGCAAGTTAAAAAATTTGTACGCTGGTGTCTGTTTGGTACCAAATGATTCTGTAATCAATGTACTATTAAAATGTATAATCGATGAATTTTTGGCTCGTCTTTAAATATTTGAAATCGATACTTTTTTACCGCTGACTCCATTCGACGCAACTTTATTTTATGTATATCAAGTTAAAAAATTTGTACGCTGGTGTCTTCATGGTACCAAATGATTGTGTAATCAATGTACTATTAAAATGTATAATCGATGAATTTTTGGCTCGTCTTTAAATATTTGAAATCGATACTTTTTTACCGCTGACCCCATTCGACGCAACTTTATTTTATGTATATCAAGTTAAAAAATTTGTACGCTGGTGTCTGCATGGTATCAAAAGATTCTGTAATCAATGTATTATTAAAATGTATAATCGATGAATTTTTGGCTCGTCTTTAAATATTTGAAATCGATACTTTTTTACCGCTGACCCCATTCGACGCAACTTTATTTTATGTATATCAAGTTAAAAAATTTGTACGCTGGTGTCTGCATGGTACCAAATGATTGTGTAATTAATGTATTATTAAAATATATAATGGATGAATTTTTGGCTCGTCTTTAAATATTAGAAATCCATACTTTTTTACCGCTGACCCTATGCGACGCAACCTTATTTTATGTATATCAAGTTAAAAAATTTGTACGCTGGTGTCTGCATGGTACCAAAAGATTCTGTAATCAATGTACTATTAAAATGTATAATCGATGAATTTTTGGCTCGTCTTTAAATATTAGAAATCGATACTTTTTTACCGCTGACCCTATGCGACGCAACCTTATTTTATGTATATCAAGTTAAAAAATTTGTACGCTGGTGTCTGCTTGGTACCAAAAGATTTTATAATCAATGTATTATTAAAATGTATAATCGATGAATTTTTGGCTCGTCTTAAAATATTAGAAATTGATACATTTATGCCGCTGATCCTATGCGACGCATCCTTAATTTATGTATAGCAAATGAAAAAGTTTGTACGCTGTTGTCTGCTTGGTATCAAAAGATTCTATAATCAATGTATTATTAAAATGTATAATCGATGAATTTTTGGCTCGTCTTAAAATATTAGAAATCGATACTTTTTTACCGCTGACCCTATGCGACGCAACCTTATTTTATGTATATCAAGTTAAAAAATTTGTACGCTGGTGCCTGTTTGGTACCAAATGATTCTGTAATCAATGTACTATTAAAATGTATAATCGATGAATTTTTGGCTCGTCTTAAAATATTAGAAATCGATACTTTTTTACCGCTGACCCTATGCGACGCAACCTTATTTTATGTATATCAAGTTAAATAATTTGTACGCTGGTGTCTGTTTGGTACCAAATGATTGTGTAATCAATGTACTATTAAAATGTATAATCGATGAATTTTTGGCTCGTCTTTAAATATTTGAAATCGATACTTTTTTACCGCTGACCCCATTCGACGCATCCTTAATTATTGTATAGCAAATGAAAAAGTTTGTACGCTGTTGTCTGCTTGGTACCAAAAGATTCTGTAATCAATGTACTATTAAAATGTATAATGGATGAATTTTTGGCTCGTCTTTAAATATTAGAAATCGATACTTTTTTACCGCTGACCCCATGCGACGCAACCTTATTTTATGTATATCAAGTTAAAAAATTTGTACGCTGGTGTCTGTTTGGTACCAAATGATTCTGTAATCAATGTACTATTAAAATGTATAATCGATGAAATTTTGGCTCGTTTTTAAATATTTGAAATCGATACTTTTTTACCGCTGACCCCATTCGACGCAACTTTATTTTATGTATATCAAGTTAAAAAATTTGTACGCTGGTGTCTTCATGGTACCAAATGATTGTGTAATCAATGTACTATTAAAATGTATAATCGATGAATTTTTGGCTCGTCTTTAAATATTTGAAATCGATACTTTTTTACCGCTGACCCCATTCGACGCAACTTTATTTTATGTATATCAAGTTAAAAAATTTGTACGCTGGTGTCTGCATGGTATCAAAAGATTCTGTAATCAATGTATTATTAAAATGTATAATGGATGAATTTTTGGCTCGTCTTTAAATATTAGAAATCCATACTTTTTTACCGCTGATTCTATGCGACGCAACCTTATTTTATGTATATCAAGTTAAAAAATTTGTACGCTGGTGTCTGTTTGGTACCAAATGGTTCTGTGATCAATGTACTATTAAAATGTATAATCGATGAATTTTTGGCTCGTCTTAAAATATTAGAAATCGATACTTTTTTTACCGCTGACCCTATGCGACGCATCCTTATTTTATGTTTATCGTATTAAAAAATTTGTACGCTGGTGTCTGCATGGTACCAAAAGATTCTGTAATCAATGTACTATTAAAATGTATAATCGATGAATTTTTGGCTCGTCTTTAAATATTAGAAATCGATACTTTTTTACCGCTGACCCTATGCGACGCAACCTTATTTTATGTATATCAAGTTAAAAAATTTGTACGCTGGTGTCTGCTTGGTACCAAAAGATTCTATAATCAATGTATTATTAAAATGTATAATCGATGAATTTTTGGCTCGTCTTAAAATATTAGAAATTGATACATTTATGCCGCTGACCCTATGCGACGCATCCTTAATTTATGTATAGCAAATGAAAAAGTTTGTACGCTGTTGTCTGCTTGGTATCAAAAGATTCTATAATCAATGTATTATTAAAATGTATAATCGATGAATTTTTGGCTCGTCTTAAAATATTAGAAATCGATACTTTTTTACCGCTGACCCTATGCGACGCAACCTTATTTTATGTATATCAAGTTAAAAAATTTGTACGCTGGTGCCTGTTTGGTACCAAATGATTCTGTAATCAATGTACTATTAAAATGTATAATCGATGAATTTTTGGCTCGTCTTTAAATATTTGAAATCGATACTTTTTTACCGCTGACCCCATTCGACGCATCCTTAATTTATGTATAGCAAATGAAAAAGTTTGTACGCTGTTGTCTGCTTGGTACCAAAAGATTCTGTAATCAATGTACTATTAAAATGTATAATGGATGAATTTTTGGCTCGTCTTTAAATATTAGAAATCGATACTTTTTTATCGCTGACCCCATTCGACGCAACTTTATTTTATGTATATCAAGTTAAAAAATTTGTACGCTGGTGTCTGTTTGGTACCAAATGATTCTGTAATCAATGTACTATTAAAATGTATAATCGATGAATTTTTGGCTCGTCTTAAAATATTAGAAATCCATACTTTTTTACCGCTGACCCTATGCGACGCAACCTTATTTTATGTATATCAAGTTAAAAAATTTGTACGCTGGTGTCTGCATGGTATCAAAAGATTCTGTAATCAATGTATTATTAAAATGTATAATCGATGAATTTTTGGCTCGTCTTTAAATATTTGAAATCGATACTTTTTTACCGCTGACCCCATTCGACGCAACTTTATTTTATGTATATCAAGTTAAAAAATTTGTACGCTGGTGTCTGCATGGTACCAAATGATTGTGTAATTAATGTATTATTAAAATATATAATGGATGAATTTTTGGCTCGTCTTTAAATATTAGAAATCCATACTTTTTTACCGCTGACCCTATGCGACGCAACCTTATTTTATGTATATCAAGTTAAAAAATTTGTACGCTGGTGTCTGCATGGTACCAAAAGATTCTGTAATCAATGTACTATTAAAATGTATAATCGATGAATTTTTGGCTCGTCTTTAAATATTAGAAATCGATACTTTTTTACCGCTGACCCTATGCGACGCAACCTTATTTTATGTATATCAAGTTAAAAAATTTGTACGCTGGTGTCTGCTTGGTACCAAAAGATTCTATAATCAATGTATTATTAAAATGTATAATCGATGAATTTTTGGCTCGTCTTAAAATATTAGAAATTGATACATTTATGCCGCTGATCCTATGCGACGCATCCTTAATTTATGTATAGCAAATG
>NW_028141811.1:0-14976 GCF_030444845.1 Prenolepis imparis
AAAACCGATATCTCGGGAAACTATCTTTTGAGATACGCCAAATGTTAGAAAAGGAGATAGAATTAGGTGAAATATATATAAGGAGGATGAGAGCGCGTCAAACCATAGTACGATTTGAAAGCGCATAGATGCAGCGGTGAAAAAAGTTTAGTGGTTACTTTCTTGTATTAGAAGTGTTAGTGGTATAATAGTGAATAAAAGAAATAATGGAAAACATCGAGCAGAACGAACGCGACCTGTTGGAGCGGTCCCATCAAATCACCACCTTGGGCGAATATTTTGAATGGGCGCTGCGCTGCGAGGACTTTATCAAACTGCTCGAAGAACGCAGTCGTGTCAAGCGTCCGCGACTCTCCATTGGATATAGACAATCTTTGGTTGCTAGAATCGCGCGACTCGAGGGTGCAAAGACTCGATTGCAGAGACAGTTTATACCCAGTGGTGGTAATTACAGTGGCGGTAATTACAGTGGCGATAATAACACGGGAAGACTCGTTTGGCGAGAGATCGATACCGCGTTCGAAAATCGGATACTGACAGGTGCGGTGATTAACGCAGACTATATCGAACCGCGACAATTTTTGGAAGACGCTAGTAGTGTAGTACTCGAGCAAGTGCAAGATGTTATAAAAATACACAACTGTGCAAAAGTAAATACCGTGTTCAACGGTGAGTTTGTGACAGGTGATAAGCGCTCCAACAAAAGCATTAACACGCGAAATTATGAACTCTTTCGCACGTCCGATTTACACGAGTGGTATGAGCGGCATGTCATCGAATCCACATTGGCGTCTCTCGAAGAGTTTCAGGAACGTGATAGCGGATGGGCATTGTCACGAATCCTTGATCTTACGGTCAACGTCAACAAGTGCAATCCTATGCGCGCGGGGTGTTATCTAAACTTACCGCGAGAAATTATGACGAAGAGAGCAGTGGTGAACGTGCGATCAACGGAAAATGCATGTTTCGCGTGGTCAGTGGTGGCCGCTCTGTACCCCGCAGAAAGACATGTGGAACGAGAATTTTCATATCCCCATTACACGACAGTGTTAAATCTTCAGGACATTGAGTTTCCGATGACGTTAAATCAAATTAAAAAGTTTGAACTGGCAAATAACATCTCAATTAACGTCTACGGCATTGAGAGGAAGAAGGAATTATCTATTCTTCCGATACAGCTCACCGATCGGAAGAGAGAAAAACATGTAAATATGCTGTATGTGGAGGAGGACGACAGCGTTGGACATTTCGCGTATATAAAAAATCTATCCCGGCTTGTCAGCACGCAACTGAGCAAACACAATGGTCAAAAATATATCTGCGATCGGTATGTATATTTATTGCAAACTATATAATAATTGTAAATAAAATTGTAAATAAAATTGTAATTTTTTTTCTTTCACAGATGCTTGCACTTCTTTAATTTGAGCGAAAAATTGGAGGCTCACATTGCGGACTGTCGAGAAATGAACGACTGCGCTATCCGATTACCAAGCGATAAAGACAAGTGGCTCGACTTCAACAACTACAACAGAAAGGAGCGACTTCCCTTCGTAGTGTACGCCGACTTGGAGTGTGTGCTGAAGAAGACGCCGGAACATGCGTCATACTCCCAACATCACGAGGTATTTAGCGTTGGGTATTACGTGCAATGTTCGTACGACAACTCGTTATCCGCGTATAATTCTCGCCGTAGTATCGATTTCATGGTTCGCCGAAGAACTTAAAAATTTAGCGCATCGCGTAAAGGGTATTTTGTCTGATAATGTCCACATGACAAAATTAACGCAAGATGAATGGGAAAAATTTCATAGCGCCACGCATTGTCATATATGCGAGAAACCGTTTGCGCCGGATGATACACGCGTACGCGATCATTGTCATCTGACCGGGCGATACAGGGGTCCCGCGCACTCAAACTGTAATCTAAACTACAAAGACTCTTATGTCATTCCTGTAGTTTTCCATAATCTATCCGGCTATGACGCACATTTTATCATAAAAGAAATAGCTACCGCGTATGAAGGACGCGTAGATGTGCTTCCAATAACAAAAGAAAAATACATTTCATTTACGAAGACCGTCAATAGTACCGACGACGATAAAGATCGGAAAGCTTGCATGAAATTACGATTCATCGATTCATACAAATTTCTCAATGCTAGTCTTGACAAATTGGCATCTATTTTGAATAAGGATAAGTTAAAAATTTTGCGTTCCAATTTTTCCGCATTATTCGCTAACAATTTTGAATTATTAACGCGAAAAGGTGTCTTTCCGTACGAGTACATTGACTACGTGGACAGGCTGCAGGACACGCGTTTACCACCACGCGAATCGTTTTACAATTCTTTAACCAGTGACACTGTATCCGAGAGCGACTACGCACACGCCGTCAACGTGTGGCAGCAGTTCTCCATTCAAACCTTGGGTGAATACAGCGATCTGTACTTAAAAACTGACGTCTTGTGGTTGGCAGATATATTTGAAAACTTTCGCGACATTTGCATCGCGAGTTACGGACTCGACCCTACGTATTATTATACTCTTCCCTGGTATACATGGGATGCCATGTTAAAACATACAAATATAACATTAGAATTGCTTCGACGATATATCTAATTTTGACATCTCGTCAATAGCGCTCGATTCCTACAGGCTATATCCTCGAAGTAGATTTAGAATATCCGCAACATCTTCACGACATGCACACTGACCTACCGTTTTGCCCGACACGTGACAAACCGCCCGGGAAGATAAGCTTCTCGCAACGCTATATGATAAGAAGCGTTACGTCATACACTATCGCAACCTGCAGCAGTGCACGCGTCACGGCCTTCGCGTTACAAAAATACATCGCGTATTACAATTCACTCAATCCGCATGGCTCCGCGATTACATTGAACTAAATACAAAATTTAGAACACAAGCGAAAAATGATTTTGAGAAAAATTTGTACAAATTGATGAACAACGCGGTATTTGGCAACACGATGGAAAATGTGCGTAATCATGTAGATGTAAAATTATTGACAAAGTGGGACGGACGATACGGTGCAGAGGCGATGATAGCGAAACCAAATTTCCATAGCAGGAGCGTCTTTTCAGAAAATTTAATTGCCGTAGAATTACGTAAACTAGAAGTAAAATTTAACAAACCAATCTATGTTGGTATGTGTATACTCGACATATCGAAAGTGTGTCTGTACGAATTTCATCACGAGTCACCGCTCTATCGTGACAGATGTCGGGTAACCGATACAGATAGTTTAATATATCATATTAAATGCGAAGACGTGTATGAAAATATGAAACGCGATATCGCTAGATTCGATACGAGCGATTATCCAATTGACAACGCGTATGGTATACCGCTTGTGATAAAAAGGTGCCAGGTCTAATGAAAGATAAAAATAACGGTACGATAATGACTGAATTTGTAGGACTTAGAGCAAAAATGTACGCTTTGCGAGTAGATGGTAAGAAAGATACAAAAAAGGTTAAAGGTGTCAAAAGTAACGTTGTCGCGAGAACGATAACATTCGACGATTATACGCGGTGCCTGAATGAAGAGATTGAAATGACACGTAGTCAGTCATGTATTAGATCGAAATTGCATGAAGTATACACCATTCGCGAGACGAAAATTGCTCTAAGTCCGTACGACGATAAGCGGTATATCATACCTGATTCGACCGACACATTACCATGGGGACATTACCAGATACCCTTATAAAATGTAATGTAATATAATGTATGTGTGATATAATGTTATGTAACATATGTATATGTATTTCATATAGTAACGGAAAAGATGTATTAATAAAGATCTTATATATTTTTATATGTTGTACATATTATATATTTTTTAATTTTTGAGTAATTAATAAATACAATTTGTATGAATTAAATTGCATTGTCCTTATGTATCCAAGAGTTGTGCGAATTGTCAAATCCCAGCCATTTTACGTAAACCTCGTCACCCCTCCTGCGCAGTACTTTCTCCACGAGATATACGTCCGGATAATTCGCGCTATGCAACTCGTGCTCGTAAAACGCTCCAGCGACAGATGTTTTGCGATAGTCCTCGAGTAGATAGGTTACGGGATTAGTACGCTGCACTTTAACAATTTTAAATACTTCGGTTGTCCAATTTGGTGTGTAACCCTTCTCAAAAAGTTTCTTGTACTTGCTAACGCGTACCGGGTCACCTACTTTGAACTTTGCCGGAGCGGCAATCTTTATGTTACTATATACTGTTTTTAAAAGTTTATCAGCGATCGCGGGGGTGACGTCGGCGTGTTGCATGCCGATCGTTCGATGCTTGCGCGCGTTGTAATCCGATACGAGTTCCGCCAACGCGTCGATCCACTTGTAAGTTCCGTTCAGCGTAAACATCTTCCACATGTCGTTCTTCAGCGTGCGATTGAATCGCTCCACAACCGATGCCTTCAATACCGAATATGTAGAATAGTGATTGATGTTATGTTTCCGTATAAGCCGTTGCACGTCGGCGTTAAATTCTTTCCCCATATCGGTTTGCATGTTTCTCTGGCATCTCTTGCTATCTCGAATTATCTCGGCGATAGCGTCAGCCGTCTCGCTTCCACCTTTATTCTTGAGTGGTATGGCCCACGCGTACTTGCTCAACACATCGATGACGGTGAGTATGTAGTGATAACCTTTGTTGAAACGAGAATACGGACGCATCTCGACGATGTCGGCTTGCCACAAATCATCGTATCCCCGCACTATGACGTGTCTTCGGGGAAAATGTTTTTTCGCCGGCGCGTGCAGTTCGTTTACCAACTGCCGTCTCTCCAAACTATGTTGTTTCATCGCTTCGTCGACTTTTCTCGATCGCCGTTTGTCGCTGCTTGTTTTAACGCTCATTTCCGTTCTTGACCCGTTCTTGAGCCGTTCGTAGCCGTTTCTGACCCGTTCTTGAACCGTTCTTGACCCGTTCTTGAGCCGTTCTTGAGCCGTTCTTGCGTTGTTTACTTCCGTTCTTGACCCATTCGAAAATCGTTCTTGATTCGTTCGCAGCCTTGTTCACAGTCGTTTCTAACCCGTTCGTAGCCTCTCCTGACCCGTTCGCAGCCGTTACTGACCCGTTCGCAGCCCTGCTTGAGTTGTTTGTAGCCTTGTATGTAGTCTTTAATGACTTGTTCGTAGCCTCGTTCGCAACCCTGCTTGAGTTGTTCGTACCCTCGTTCGCAGCTGTTGCTAGGCCGTTTACTACCACTACCACTCATTGTAGTTAGATAGCAGTTCGATAATCCTTCGTAGCCGTTCGATAATTGTTCGTAGCCGTTCGATAATTGTTCGTAGCCGTTCGATAACCGTTCGATAGCCGCTCCTAACCCGTTCACTGCTGCTCATTCAGGTTGATAGCCGTTTCTGAGTTAGCGTTAGCCGCGCATTGAGGTTCGTTTATCACAATCTGTATTGCCCGCACATCCTTCTCGAACGAAGTCAGCTTCTCATCTGATTCTTTCTGTTGATTCATCAATCTTTTAACGCAGGATTCCACATACAGTTTGTTGACGGCATCAGTGTCAGCTTCAGGTTGCATCATAGTCTGTAGCGACACGACACAGAGCGTTTCCGCGCACGTAACTTTTCACCAATCTATCCCAATGATCGCTTGTGCCGGTTGCATCATTTCTTGGTTCGAATAATCCAAATTTGTTGATAGGCATTTTTTTCCCCCGATACGAGTGACGCTGATCGACTGATTAGATTTGTCGAGACACCATTCAATTTATAATAATGCCTGCTTCGCGAAATTCCTCGATGATCGACAGGATCTCATTGTCGTGAGCGTTGTGGCCAGCTCGGCGCGAAGCGTCCAGCAATCGTACCCGATCCACTAGCTCGTTGGGGTCATCCCAGTGTATGTAATCGATTTTATTGTCGGTTAGTGCCATCGCGTGAGGCATGAATACTCTCTTTTCAGATTTTTTCTTTTCAATCGATATCAATGGTGCGATTATATGTTTGTACTTGTATCCCCTGTGGTTTCGTAATTGGCCTTGTGTGTCATAATTGCGTTTATGCGCGTTCGTCGCCAATAATATGCTCTTGTATTTATACATCCTCCGTGTAAATGTCATCATCGGGAATTCTCTTGAAGATCAATTCGTATAATCCTGGTGTACCGATGTACTTCACTTCGTCTATAATTATAGAGTCATATTTGTCAATGTCGAATCGTTTGTTACCGAGACGCATTTCATCCTTATCGAAATAGACACCGTACACGTGATCGATTTTCCTTTCTTTGTCGCCACCGAGGAGAGTGCTCATGTACGAGTACTCTTGTCCCAGTGGTCCCAAGTGCTTTCGCAACATTTCTCGACCTTCCAGCGTTTGTAATGTGTTTCGAACAAACGATGTTTCGAGCGTGCTGCCCGAGGTTTCGAAAACATTTTCGTTTGCGAGTGTTTCGGGTATCATAGGTTGTACGATTCTCGTTGTCGCGAACGGTGTAGAGCTTATCATCGGTTCATCCAATAAAGCATTCGATGTACGCGGTGTCGATGAGCGATTCGGGTTTGACCGTTTCCTCTTTTTCGGTGTCGCATCATCCTTCTCCTCTTCCAACTCCTCCTCCTCCTCCTCCTTGTACCGCTTGATGGGTAAGATTTTAATCTTTGCGGTAATTTCCGGCTCGTTATTCACCGCGATCGAGTTGTCGACAATCTTTTGTAGCGGCTCAATAATAGGTCTAAAATGGGTCTTGACCGCGATATCGTCATCGATCTTACCGGTCTTCAAAGCGCGATGTTTCTTGCGGATTGCTTCACTCGTTTTCGCAATCTCCTTCGCTATCTTTTCACGTTCGCGAATATTATCGTTCTCAACCATGTCGGTAGAGTGTCGAACGCTCGTGTTTCACCTCTCTCGACAGAACATCGGCAACGACTAATTGTTTTGCGGTATCGCGAACACGTTAAATCCGTTTCTGTATCGGCCGTTCGTAAGCGAGCTATCCTTATCTATCACTAGAAATCCATACTTTTGCTGCCAACAAGTACGACATAATTCACTGAAATCCTCATATGACATGTCGGTATTCACGTGATCGTTGTACACATGTTTCAAGTTGGTACCGTCCTGTTTAAACAAGATTAGCAGGTTTGCGTTGTCGCGTATAAGATGTTTCGGTATTCTTGCGTATGTCTGACAGAGATAGAAGCAGTCGACGTTCGAGTGGCGTCCCATTGAAAAGTACTCTCTTATCGTATTTTGTTTGTCACACGCCACGTCATCGAAAACGAAAATCGAGTTTGGACATGCTTCGCTCGGTGGAATGACGTCACTGTTATTGGAGAATGTAAAATAGCCGATTTCATCGATCGACGTCAACAAATTCTCCAGATACCGATATTTTAGCTGTTGCAGCGATTTTGAGTACACGTACACGTTTTCAAAGCGGACGCCGTGCGGGCTTTCTATCAAACTAATCAACACGTTAGTTTTACCGCAATTCGAGGGGCCGCAAACGATCGCGCGTATAGTAGTCGGCAGTATCGTACCGTGTCTACGCATCTCCGCGTTGTCCCCCATCGATCGTAATCTGGCGTCGTAATTCGTCACGCACATCGCGAAAGGTTGTCGCACGAAATTCATGTTCACACTCCTGATTGGATCGAACGTCTGCCTATTTATAGCTGCGCGGAACCGCGAATTGCTCAGTAACGAAAAAATGTTTGTCTTGCTATCAAGTCCTTACGATATTTGTAATTTGAGCGCCGAACAGCTACAATTTGTGTCGAAAACAGTTTTATTGCGAATGTGCGGCAATTACGTTCACTGCGTGTGGGACAAGCTTCCGGAACATATAAAGGCGGATTTGGAGATTCAAACTTATCGCCGCTGTTTCGAATTGTATATTAAGACAATTGTTTTTTGAAATGATTTTAATTTTTCTCGAGAGATTATTCTCTCTCCATGATTGATGAATATTTAACTCTAAATAATAATCCGCGTATATCGCAATAAAGTATTTTTTATCTCATGCAACTTATATACATATATGAATGACGACAGGTATAAATAAATTAATTTCAAAAAATTTTGATACAAAATAAAATTAATCTAGATGAAAAGTACACAGTTGAAAAATTTGTGTTAAATTTAACAAATATCACCTGTCCCAATATCAACGGTCCACAGAAATTTTTGTGTTAATTTAACATAATACGGATATGTTAAATGGTGACACGAATATTGTGTTAATAGATTAGATTAGATTAGAAACGTTTATTGCTGCCCCACTTGAGGATTGCAAGGCGCTTTTTCACTTAAGGAGCGGTCCCAAACCTTTACACAAACTTTACTTCCACTTATAATCTATCCTTAACCTATGACTTAGCCTATACAATATACAAAAAACAAAACGCCACGCCACTCCGCCTTACTCTCGCCCTATCTCTTCGCACCATTTACCTCTCTTTCATCTCTCTCTTTACGCTCTAACTACCCCTCCACACACACTCTCACCCTCCCCCTCCTATCTTACGCAATCTTATTACTAGCTTACTCTAATGTTGGACCTCCGCTTCCGGCTACTTCCGCCTTCCCTCCTCCACTTTCTCTCTCTCACTCTCTCCCTCTCCCCCTCTCCCCTCACCGCCTTCCCCCTCTCGCTTCCTCCACACGTCCACACTACCGCATCGAAAAGCCATACTCTCCTCCCCCAATTACCCCCAAATCTCCTCTTTCCTATCCCCCATACTTGCCCCAATACTGCTGCCCCCCTCCTCATCCTCTCCCGCACCTGTCCATCCTGCCCCCCATTCCTTTGTACTACATATAGCCTAAATACTTGTACTCCTTTACCTCCTCCAACTTCTTTCTCTTCCAATACCAACTAGCTTTCTTCAGCCTCCCTCCCCCCTTCCTGCACCTCATCACCTTCGACTTGCTCTCATTCAACTTCAATCCCTTCCCCTCCAAATATCTACCTAATTTTTCCATCCTCTCCCAACCTCACTCCTCCCCATCTCCCTTTCCTCATCTCCTCCTCCAAGTCCGCCATCATCATATTAAACAGCAGCGGACTCAGAGGACACCCCTGCCTCACTCCCCTCCCTGTCCAGAACTTTTCTCCCCTCTCTTCCAGTATTCAATCCCTCACACCATTCTCTAATCCACCCCCCTTCCCCCTTCCATATCCTATTACATAATTCCCACACCCTTCTAGCCCCTCTCCGCCATATTTCCACACTTCTCCTGGTATTCCATCCACTCCCACCGCCTTCCCATCTTTTATCCTTCCTATCGCCCTCCTAATTTCTCCCCTCTCTATCTGATCTTCCTGATCTTCCACCTTCTCCCTTATCCTCCTGCTTCCTCCCAACACCACTCTTGACTCCACCTCCCCTAATAAATCCCTAAAATAACTGTTCCATTCTTCCATCTCAATCCCTTCTCCCCCCCTCCTTTCCCCCTTCTCCTCTCTTTCCTAATTACCTCCCATACCTGTCCCTCCGTCCTCGCTTCCACTGCCCTCCTAGTCCATTCTTCATTCTCCTCCTCTTTCTTCTTCCTACATAATCCCTTGTACTCCTTCTTTCTTCTCTTATTCTTTTCCTCTCTAATTCCTTTCCCTCCCCCCCTTTTCTCTTCCATCTTTTCAACTCCTTTGCCACCTCCCCCTTATCTTTTCTGCACTCCTCATCAAACTACCCTCCCCTTTTTCTTCTCTCCTCCCTACTTTCCCCCCCATTTCCCTTATTTAGCACTTCCTGTATTTTTCTTTCCATCCTCCCCCACTCCACCTCTACCCCTCTCTCTTCTTGTTCATCTCCCTGCCTCTCCCCTATCACTCCTAACCTCTCCCTGAATTCCTTCTTCCCCTCTCCCGACCAGTTCCACCTCTTTCCTTACCACTACCGGCATGTGGTCCGAGTCAATCCTATCTCCTATCTCTACCCTCATAATTTCCTCCCTCACCTCCTCCTTCACAATCACATAATCAATGACTGATCTCCCATTCGGCCCCATGTACGTCCAGCTCCCCTCCTCATCTCCTGCTACCCCTCCATTCACAATTGCCCACCCTATCTCCTCTAATCTTCTCACTAACAATTTCCCTTCCCCATTCACCTTTGCATCCTTCGACCTTCTTTCCTTTCCCTCCTCTTCTCCCCCCCCTATCCTTACCCTTCCCCCCAATTCTCCTGTTCTAGCATTAAAATCCTCCCCTATTATCGTTCTAATCCCACCTCCCTCCTCCTCCGTCCACTCCCTCATCTCTCCTAATTTCTCTTCTAAATCCCCATTTACGTTCACATCCACCAATCTCCATCTCTCCCCCTTTTTCCTTATCATCACCTCCATCATTCCTTCCTTCTCCGCCCACCCTTTTCTTCTATTCCTAACCCTTTTCTTACCCCTACTACTATTCCCCCCATTGCCCTTCCTTTCCTATTTTTCTTCCTCGCATATTGCACCTCCCACTTAAATCCCACAGGTAACCTCCCTCTTATCTTCTCCCACCCTTTTTCATCTACCCATGTTTCTAACAAGAACATTACGTCCCTTTCCCTTATCTCCTCTCTTATTTCTTCCTGTCCTCTTATTCCCTCCTTAATCTCCTCTTTAATTTCTCTTCTTATCTCTCTCATCTCTCTGATTATTTCCTCCTTCCATTCCCTCCCCATCTCTCTTATGTTCTCCCCCATCCCTCCTGCCTCCTCTCTCCTTCCTGTCTCTGGCGATCTTATCACCTTTTTACTTTTCCTAAATAACCACTGTATGTCCCCTTTCTCCTCCATCTCTTTTCTCAATCCCATATCCTCTAATTCATCCCTTTTCCTTTTTAAAACCTCTTCCGGCGTCCCCGTGCTAGCCCTTCTCTCCCTCTTCTCAACATTCTTTATTCTTTGCACCTCATCCATTTCCCTTCTATACTTCTCTTACTCTATGTCTAGTGACTTTTCTCGCGCCACCTACCTTTTTCTCTTTCCCTATACCTACTACACCTGCTCCGATCTCTCTACACCTGTTCTCACCTATCTCCCTAATTGCTGACTCACTCCACCTGCACCACTTTACTCTCTTCTCACCGCTCTTTTCCCTTCTCTACCAACTCGCCTGCAATCCCCCGGCTTGCACTCACTCCAGATTCTCACTGACTCACTCTCTCTCACCTCTTCTCCTCCTCCTACCTCTAATAACCACTCAAAACACACTCTCTGACAGCACTCCAACCTTCTATCACGCAACCGGAAACGGAAGTCCGAATATTGTGTTAATATTTTAGCATAAAATAAATGCAAACTTCAAATAAACTTAAAATAAATTTTGTGTAAAATTAACATAGTTTTAATGTAAAAATTAACTAAAAATATTGTTAATTTTACATTTTATCACCCCCACTTATATTATAAAGTAAAATTAACATTTTTTTCTGTAAATTTTAACAGATAAATCTTGTCACTAATAATACGGAACATATTTATTGTGTAAAATTAAAAATAGATATACATTGTGTTATTTTTACACTTTTTTTTAGTTGTTTTAATAATTTAACATTTGAGTCCAATTAACATAACAGCAATATGTTAAATTAACACATGAATGTGTTAAATATTTAACACAAAAGTTTTAACGGGGTCCGTTTTTAACAAGAAAACACAAATTTTCCAACTGTGTAATAGGGTTATAATAGGAGACGAAATACCTTGCAAATTACGTTAACGAAATGGCTTTTTAAATTGGACCTTTTTATCGCAATATACAATGACTTGCACAAGTTCACAAATGACTTTTGAATTGATGAATTTAATTTCATGTTTGCGTTGGCATAGGTATCAAGTTGCAATCCGTTACGACGACTCATCTATAATTCATTTCTCGGAATAATTTGCATTTTTTTAATTTTGTATAGAATTATCCGCAAGAAAGATTAAATGAAATTTGATTTTCTTATCAATTAAAATCATATTTTGCACGTTTATTTTAAAACTCACACAAATCAAGCTAATGCTCACAAATAATACTCATTATTCAATATCGAAATGGCGTTTTAATTACTGTAAGCGCAGATGAACGGCAGTAAAGAAATTGTTCTAAATCCCTCAGTGAAAAATAAGATAGAATATATTTGGCTCAAGATACAATATAATTTGGCAATGTCAACGGTATTAAATTCGAGCGAGGACTGTTCCTTCCGACAGTTAATCGGCTGTATTTATTTCTTTCGCTTAGACTTCTAGATAATTCTTGACTTTTCGGTTATTGCTTTGTCTTACGACCTCGTCAAGGTAATCGGAGATATTGTTTTTACTTGGCTGTCTCACGAAACAATCCGAGTCGACTTACACTGTTTTTGTTTGCGTCCATATTATAATGCCGAGTTTGTCTCGAGTAAATATAACGGTCGAGACAAGTACTTTTATTATCGATTCGCAATATCTAAGATAAATTATTCACGCGATACAATATTATAATTTAAAATAATTCCGATCCTACATTACTTTGTCGTATCTTTCAATTTTATAGATCTGATGCACAGCATGACAAATCATTATGTAACACGTAACGAATAATTTCACGATACATGCTACAATCGCATGATAACGTATTATCTTCTTCACTTCTTGGAAAATGTACATTCCTATATGATTATGTTTTCTTAAAATACAATTTATAAATATGTAAACAAACATGTGCAACAGATGAATGAAAATGTCTATATATTATTATTTATCAATTTATACACTTAATTATTAATGAAGAATTTTGATTAAAGTAGCCAATCTTTTCTAATCTTTCAATCCCGAAAATAAAAAAACAAGATAAAAATTATATTTTTGACAAAAGTTGTAAAATAAACATTAAACTGAGTAAATGGCAATATGAGCCTAGGCGCTGTTAATAGGGCGCAATTTTTTAAAAAATTAAATGTATTATATAAGCATTCAAACGCACATCGTTTATTTAGATCCAAATTATCTTAATAAAATATTCGCGGACGTTTCGGATCCTTCTTAGGGCCATCTTCAGCGCAAAAAAAAATCTTAATACCGAGATTAACATAGAATTTGTAGATGAAGGATATTACAAGACACAACATAAGCAATTGATTATCGCAAAATAATTGTGTAAAATAAATGTAAAAAAAGATACAACACAAATATACAAATAAGCAAATGGCATTAAGACATGTGGTTTTGAAATAGAGAAGCTCTAAATAAGAAGTACTCGTGATATAGTAATTTACATGTTACTATGATCTAATCAGCGTGCAGAGTTAGAGAGTGTGCAAGACTACGTTAGTGCGTCTTTTATTGAAATTCGGTCCCGGAAAAGTGTGACAAACGCAGGCACAGAGATCCGCGTCGGTAATTGCTACCTCGGTGTCCTGGTGAGAGCAGGGTGTCTTTGCTCTTTGTCATCTGCGGCACGATGAGCAATGAGTTCGGTGGAGTCGGCGACACGGTAGAAGTTTGCGGTGAGGTAGCCAGTGTTAGATTGGGTAGCGATTGACCCAGACTCGAATACGATACTTGGACACTCAGCGTGTTCGGCGTCGGTGATTTACTCAATAACGAACGCCTGATTCGGACAATGAGTTTTAATAGAGATGTTATTACAGTCCATTTACTTTGCGATTCATCAATGTGAAATCGCGAAAGTTTGTTGACGTTTCAACATCGCGCTCACCTTATGTGCATGGATCTGTGATTATGCCCGGAACTCGATTCGCCACCTTCCTCCGACGACAACGAACTCGACGCTCGCGGTTGTTCGTTCGTCTCCACGCTGACGTTTCTGCTCGGATTATAACTGGGTAGAAAGCTGCTACTTCCCTGAGACGCGCCTTCCATCTCCATACTACCGCTAGAAATGATGGAACGCATTTTATAGGCATTTTAAATACAACAAGACTTCGAGATTTCTTTTTTTTTACTTTTCGAAACATACGAGGTGTGTTCAAAAAGTATCGCGAATTTTGTGTTTTTTCAAAAATTATTTATTTATTCATGAATATCTATTTTGTCCCCTTCAAAGTAATCCCCATGAGATATTATACACTTGTGCCAACGGTTTTTCCAATCTTCGAAGCACTTCAAAAAATCATTTTTTTTTATCTTGTTCAGCTCCTCCTTCGATGCCGTCTTTATCTCGTCAAGCGTAGCGTAACGTCGTCCTTTCATGGGCCTCTTCAGTTTAGGGAACAAGAAAAAGTCACAGGGGGCCAGATCTGGGGAATACGGTGGCTGCGGCATCATTAGTGTGTTGTTTTTGGCCAAAAAGTCGCGCACAAGCAACGATGTGTGAGCAGGGGCGTTATCGTGGTGCAAAAGCCAATTTTTGTTCTTCCACAAATCCGGGCGTTTCTGGCGGATTGCTTCGCGCAAATTGCGCATAACTTGCAGGTAATATTCCTTATTGACCGTTCTACCCTGTGACAAGAACTCATGATGCACCACGCCCCTGCAATCGAAGAAAACTGTAAGCAAAACTTTCACATTCGACCGAACTTGGCGCGCTTTTTTCGGTCTTGGTTCGTGCGGCAGCTTCCATTGAGATGATTGAGCTTTGGTTTCCACGTCATAACCATAAACCCACGATTCGCCACCAGTTATGACCCTCTGGAGCAAATTTGGGTCGTCGCGGACAGAGTCCAACATCTCATTAGCAATGTTCATGCGATGCTGTTTTTGGTCGCAATTGAGCAATTTTGGTACGAATTTCGCGGCGACCCGTCTCATGCCCAAATCATTGATAAAAATCGAATGGCACGAGCCAATCGATATGTCTAGGTCCTCAGCAACTTCTCTAACGGTGATTCGACGATTGGCCAATACCATTTTCTCCACTTCATTAATTTTTTCGTCTGTTGTTGAAGTGCTCGGGCGTCCGGCACGCTCTTCGTCGTTCACATCTTCTCGGCCTTCTGAGAACATTTTGTACCACCGATAAACGTTGCTTCGGTCCAAGGTAGCTTCTCCGTATG
>NW_028141812.1:0-14957 GCF_030444845.1 Prenolepis imparis
AAGCAGTGGTATCAACGCAGAGTACTAATGTCCCCATGGTAATGTATCAGTGGTTTCAGGTATGATATACCGCTTGTCATCGTGAGGACTTAGAGCAATTTTTGTCTCGCGAATGGTGTATACTTCATGCAATTCGATCTTATACATGACTGACTACGTGTCATTTCAATCTCTTCATTCAAACACCGCGTATAATCATCAAACGTTATCGTTCTCGCGACAACGTTACTCTTGACACCTTTTACTTTTTTCGTATCTTTCTTTACATCCACTCGCAAGGCATACATTTTTGCTCTAAGCCCTACAAATTCGGTCATAATCACACCGTTGTTTTCATCTTTCATTAGACCGGGTACCTTTTTATTCACGAACCGTACACATTGTCCGCAGTGTAATCGCTCGTATCAAATTTGTCGAGGTTGCGCTTTATATTCTCGTACACATCTTCGCATTCGATGTGGTATATTAGGCTGTCTGTGTCGGTGTACATTACCCGGCATCTGTCACGATACAGCGGTGACATGTACTCATGATGAAATTCATATAAACATGTTTTGGAGATGTCGAGTATGCACATGCCAACATAGATTGGTTTATAAAATTTTACCTCGAGTTTGCGTAATTCGACAGCGATTAGATTTTCAGAAAAGATGCTTCTACTGTGGAAATTTGGTTTCGCAATCATTGCCTCTGCACCGTATCTTCCTTCCCAATGTGTGATAAGTTTTACATCAACCCGATTACGCACATTTTCCATCGTTTTGCCGAATACTGCATTATTTATCAATTTATATAAATTTTTTTCAAACTCATTTTTTGCTTGCGTTCTAAATTGCGTATTAAGTTCGATATAATTTAGGAGCCATGGAGATTGCGCGAATTGTAATATGCGATATATTTTTGCAACGCGAAGGCGCATACATTGCTGCAGGTTGCGGTAGTGTATCACATATCGCTTCTTGTCGTATAGCGTTGCGAGAAGCTTATCTTCCCGCTTGCCTAGCGGTTTGTCATATGTCGGGCAAAACGGTAGGTCAGTGTGCGTGTCGTGAAGATGTCGCGCATATTCTAAATCTACCTCGAGGATGTAGCCTGTGGGTGAATCGAGCGCGATAGATGATGTGTCGAAATTAGATACATCGTCGACCTATTGAAAATCAGCATAAGGCAATGGTTGACACATTGCCCATCCATACAAATTATTTACATCGAAATACATTAGATATGAAGATGGTTTCAATGGATCGTACGACTGCATGTACTTGTTATTAGCGTGTGCATATCTGTTTGAACATTGACTCAATCCACCGCGTATACCCCGTTCGATAAACATTATCATATCAATGTCTGTGAGCAGTTCGAAATTTACACGTGTACGAGGGTTGTCTGAAAAGTTTCCGACCTAACAAAGATACAAGACATTTTTTCTTCAAATTAATTTTTATTTTTCTACATAGTCTCCTTGTAAGTCTATACACTTCTCCCAGCGATGCTCTCATCTCTTCAACCCGTCCAAATAGTATTCGGCGTCTTTCTCTGCAAAATAGTTGTTTACGAAGGTGATGGCCTCCTCATTCGACGAAAATCTCTGTCCTCCGAGCGCAACTTTTAGCTCAGGGAACAAAAAAAAGTCGCTTGCGGCTAGATCTGGTGAGTAAGGAGGGTGGTCAAGCAGTTCAAACCGTAATTCGTGGATTTTCGTCATGGCAACCGCTGAGGTGTGAGACGGCGCATTGTATGCTTTAACATGGCGTCCCATGTATACCCGGGGAGAGTATAGTAGTACGCGGGGTCGAGCCCATAACTCTCGATACATTTATCCCGGAAATTTTCAAAAATGTCAGCTAATAACAAGACATCAGTTTTTAAATATAAGTCGCTATATTCGCCCAGCGTTTGAATGGAGAACCGCTCCCAGACGTTTTCGGCGTGCGTGTAATCGCTCTCGGATACTGTGTCGCCGGTCAAGGAACTGTAGAATGATTCGCGGGGCGGTAAACACGTATCTTGCAACTTGTCGACACAGTCTATATATTCGTACGGAAAGACCGTGCTAATAGATTGAAATTTTCGGTTGATAAATTTTGAAATTCCGAATGTAAAATTTTGAGTTTTTCTTTATTCAAAAAAGATGCCAATTTATCGAGACTTGTCGCGAGAAATTTATACGAGTCGATGAAACGTAATTTAATATGATTTTTCGAATTGTCTTGTTCGAGTTTTACAGTTTTTGTAAATGATATATATTTTTCTTTAGTTATTGGAAGTAATTCGATGCTCCCTTCAAACGCTGTAGCTATTTCCTTAATTATGAAATGTGAGTCGTAACCGGATAAATTATGAAATACTATTGGAATACAAAAAGAGTTTTTATAATTTAAGTTGCAATTTGAGTGTGCTGGACCTCTGTACCGCCCGGTCAGATGACAATGATCGCGTACGCGTGTATCGTCATCTTGCGTGAATGGTTTCTCACATATATGACAATGTGTCGCGCTATGAAATTTTTCCCACTCGTCTGATGTTAAATTTACCATGGGGACGTTAGTTGCTAAAATGGTCTTTACGCGTTGCGCCAAATTTTGTAGTTGTTCGGAAAACCACGCAATCGGTGCTGCGACGAGAATAATACTCAGATAATGAATTATCGTACGAGTATTGTACAAAATATGCTATACTAAATACTTGGTGATGTTGATATAAATTCTTTTCTTCTTCCTTCTTATTCGTCTTTGTCAGCACACATTCGAGGTCTGCGTATACGACAAAAGGAAGTCGCTCTTTGCGATTAAAGTTGTTGAAGCTGAGCCACTTGTCTTTTTCGCTCGGTAAGCGCAGTCGTTCATATCTCCGCAGTCTACCGTATGTGATTGCAGTTTGTCTTCCGAACCGAAATAATGCAGACATCTGTAAAATTACAATTATAAACAATTGCACATTTATTTATATAATTTGCAATAAATTTACATACCGATCGCAGATATATTTTCTGTCATTGTTTTTGCTCAATTGCGAGCTCACGAGCCGGGAGAGATTCTTGATGCATGTGAAATGTCCAATGTTGTTGCTGTCTTCCACGTACAGCAAGTTGACGTATCTGTCTTTCTTCTGCTCACTGAGACGTATCGAGACAATGTTCTTTTCTTCGATGCTGTATACATTTATTGAAATGTTATTATGAACTTCAAACTTTTTAATTTGATTCACAGTCACTGGAAACTCAATGTCTTGGAGATTCAGCACTGTTGTGTAATGCGGATATGATGATTCCCGTTCCACATTTCTTTCGGCGGGGTACGGAGCAGCGACTACCGCCCACGCAAAACATGCATTGTCTTTTGATTGCACATTAACCACTGCTCTCTTCATCATTATTTCTCGCGGTAATTTAATGTGGCATCCCGCACGCATTGGATTATACTTGTTTATATTTACAATTAAATTGATTATTCGCGACAATGCCCAACCACTATCGCGTTCCTGAAATTCTTCTAGCGATGCTAGCGTGGGCTCGATAACGCGGTGATTGTACCAATCATGTAAATCGGAGGTGCGAAAGATTTCAAAGTTTTTCGTATTGATAGTTTTATTAGCACGCTTATCGCCCGACACGAACTCGCCATTAAACATAGTGTTCACTTTCACATTAAAATGTTTTTGCAATACTTTTTGCATGTGTCTGATCACAATGTCTTTGGCATCTTCAAGAAATTGACGAGGTTCGATGTGGTTGCTGTTTATCACCGCACCAGTCAAGATGCGGCTCTCGAACGCCGTATCAATCTCTCGCCATATGAGTCCGATGTCTCGCGAACTGCTTCTGGCACCTGCGTGTACAAAACGTCTGCGTACCGAATTCTTCAACCCTTCGAGACGCGCGATTTGGAAGACAAGCGATTGTCGAACTCCGATCGGTAATCGTGGACGTTTTATTCGACTTTGTTCTTCCAGTGATTCGATGTATTGGTCACATTGCTGCTCCCACACAATGTATTCTTCCACCGAATTCACCCTTGTGGCTTGCTCCAACAAACTTGCTTCCAATTGTGCCATATTTCTTTACTCGAGATGCACTTCTTGAACCTCTGACAAAGATACTGACAGAGTATGCCTCCTTATCAGCATTTTTATTTGATCACTGACACTTGAAAAACTCGATTATGTTGCGATTTTGTCACGTGCGGCTCATCGGCCTTGAAATTGATACATTTTGCATCTAATATTTCATTAAGGATGATGTCATAGCGACCATGCAGCTGTTTGAAAATTGCAATGTTGCACATTTTGCTAATCAACTAATTGTGAACACCTGGGGGATGACAGCAGCCGGTGCATTGGCGCTCGTGATACATTTTAGCACATTTCACAAGATCCATCTCAAAGTTATAGCAGCCGTGCATCGGCGCTTGAAAATTTTGAATATGTTGCATTTTGCACATTTTGACCTTGACAATAATTCTAACATTTCATTTGAGGATGATGTCATAGCAGCCATGCATCGGCGCTTGAAAATTTTGAACATATTGCATTTTGTGCATTTTAACCTTTACAATAATTCTAACATTTCATCTGAGGATGAAGTCACTAGCAGCCGTGCATCGGCGCTTGAAATTTTTGAATATGTTGCATTTTGCACATTTTGACCTTGACAATAATTCTAACATTTCATTTGAGGATGATGTCATAGCAGCAGCCGTGCACCGGTGCTTTGATTGGTTGAAAATAATATCGGATCAGCAATAATCCCCACCCCATCACAATGGATATTATGGATAAAATTTAAAAATAATTTAGTAACACATTGATCACTCGATTGAAAAGGTTCTTTTAAAATGTACTCCGCCAGCATGAATTATTATGCTTCGAGAATTCATGAGAGTGATGTTTTGTGCAAGAAGAAATGTGACAGGTAAGTTTCAATTATTTTTTGTCAAATAAAGATTTTTAAATAATGATTTTTAAATAATTTTTTAAATATTGTTCTAATTATTTTTATAGCATTCAGCGTGCGACTCGTATACTTGGGCGAAGATATGCTCTAACCGCAACATCCTATAAATATTTGGAAATAGGAATCAGCGTTGGAGCTGTATCATATGTGGAATTAGCTCTTGGTGATAATCGAGGCAACCACATAATATTGCCTATTGAAACATGGAAATCACTAATGCAGAAACGTGCAGACATTGAACGATTTTTAAAATCATCTCAAACTCCATTATGGATTCGAGATCTAACAATAGAAATTGTTAAAATATCCGATTCAAAAATTGTAAAATTAACATTATCCAATAATTTTTTATATATGAAGCCATCGACTCTATTACATTTATTTGAGTTTGAAAAATGTATAGATCATGTGTATTTCTGGTTGTGTGAAAATACTCATCTTGTGAATGAAAAATTTAAACAATTTGCAACTATTTTACAACGCAATAATATTACTAATGTATGTGATGCTGTAAAAGCGATACGCGAAAGTGATGCGTACGATAGCGAATCACTCATAGATTGTGAAATATTAACATGTGCTGTAAATGATGTTTTTTATGATTCTTGTAATAAATAAATTTTTATTGATAAACTGTGAATTTAATTATTTCTTTCCCGCCCCTGTTCTATATGTATATGAATAGTATGATGTGCACATGCATTATCAGCAAAACTCTTTGGAGATGTATCTATATATCATTTTTATATTTTAAATTCACACACACACACACACACACAAAATTGTATGATTGCACACACACATAGTTATATAATAAACATTATTTTAAATATTAAAAATATATAGTTTATTTTAGAATAGGTCCTCTCTCCTTTCCTCTTATTAAAATCTTATTAATTTAAAAAAATATTAAAAGAAAAAAAAATATTAAAAGAAAAAAATATTAATTAAAAAAAAAGTCTCTCTTGCGTACGCCTCTCGCGCTCTCCTTCGCTGCATCAGCTCTCGCGCTCTCCATCGCCGCGTCATCCCGCTACCTCTCGTCATCTCGCGCTATCTCTCTCGCTCTTGCATATACGCCTCGCTGCAACACCTCGCGCTCTCCTTCGCTGCATCAGCTCTCGCGCTCTCCATCGTCGCATCATCTCGCGACCGCTATCTCTCTCGCTCTTGCATATACGCCTCGCTTGCGTCATCTCTCTCTCATGTTCGCCTCGCGCTCTCCTTCGCATTCCTCTCTCCGCGCGGACCTCTCACCCTCCAAGCTCCACGCGGCCTTTCGCGGTTTCCCTTCCCCGCGGACCTCTCGCGGACCCTAACATCGCGGACGCTCCCCCCTCCCCGCGGACCCCTCGCGGACCCGGCACCAAAATCGCGGACGCTCCCCCTCCCCGCGGATCCCTCGCGGATCCGGCACCAAAATCGCGGACGCTCCCCCTCCCCGCGGACCCCTCGCGGACCCGGCACCTAAATCGCTGACGCTTCCCCCTCCCCGCGGCTCCCTCGCGGTACATCGCGGACGCCTCCCGCGTGACGTCATGCCCCCTCCCCGCGTGACGTCATTCCCTCTCGACCTGGGTTCCCCTCGCCCTTCACCCCCCCCCCCCCTTATTGCCCCTGTGTTAGAACCCGTCTAGTATCACTACTATAAATCATTAGTACATATGCTCTTAAATTATTAGTACTTATAAAAAATAACTCGTATATAATATAATAAAACATATATTCACTTTCTTATTTGATCAAGAAAGATATACTTATAAAAGAAATAATAGGATACGTCTTGTTATTTCTTTCATAAGTACATATTTATATAATGATATTTGTAACTGTTTTCTTGTCATGCTAGTATTCTATTTCTTTTATAATAATATTTATTAACTACTTTCTACATAGCTATCCTACTATTTTTTATATCTTTATATATTATTTATTAATTCTTATTTGCTTTTTTATTTTATATCAATAATTATGTACATACGAAAGAAATAATAAGATAGCGTAGCAAGAAAGTAGTTATTATTAAGAAAAAAATAGTAAAATAGTAGCGTATAAAAAAGTAATTATAAATATCATTATTTAAATATGTACTTATACAAGAAATGGGAGGATCTACATTTTACAATGATATACTATTGTACATACATGTAATATGCAATACTATATATATGTGACGTACTATATTTCTCTCATAATAAGTACTTTCTTATTTCGCTGCTATTTTACTACATCTTTTATAAATAAATAATTGTTAACATAAAATAAGGAAGTCAATAAATATTAATAGATTTTATTTACTTTCTTATTTTATATATTAATTAGATGCTTATGAAATAAATAGTAGGATGGTAGCATAACAAAAAAGTAATTATTATTAAAGAAATAAAGTATATCACAAATGTGTAGTATTGAATATCATATACATGCAGGGTTGGCATGTTTTAAACAATTTATTTAAAACTGTTTGATTAAAACATGTTTAAAACAGTGGACACTGTTTTAAACATTTTTGTTTTAAACAGTTTTAAATTACTGTTTAAAACTGTTTAAAACATTGCAATTAAAACATATGATTATTTGAAAAAGAAACTGTAAAGAAAAACAAAAACAAACAAAAACTAATAGACGTGCAAAACTAATGTTGCAAAAAGGTTTTTGTTTTAATTTTTTTAGTTTTTTATCTATATTTATATGTAACATATAGATATAAAAATATAAATATAAATAATGAAATAAAAATAAAGATAAGTATTATTTTAACAGAATATTTATTTTTGGATATTAAATATATTAAGTAACAATCAATATAATTGAATATATTAAAGACTACTTATAAATTATAAAGCTATCTGCACAAACTATTAAAATCTAAATTATAACACATTGCATTTTACATTTTATCTATTGCAAATAATTAAATAATGTTATTCCTTTAACTAAAAAAATAATAAACATTTAAGTACGAAAAAATGAACAGTAACAATAACATATTGAAATTGGGAATTGCATTGCAGTCATTGCATATTGGGTATTTTTTTAATACCTACTTTTATAAATTTAATTAAAATTAATAACTCAAAATAAAATAAAGAATATATAATTTTATATATTAATAAAGAATTATTACTCAACTAACAAGGGACATGTCACAACTGTCCAGAACCGATTTGATTCTTCTTCAAATATGTTGTTAAATACACAAATCTAAAAGACACGTATTTTTTATATGTGCGGATATTGAATTTTAAGGGGTGAAACACCCCTTTAAAGAAAAACGGTATTTTTCTTTAGGATCGAATGTCTGGTAAACTATAAGAGGTAGAAAAAAAAGACGTACAACAAATTTTAATGACTTGAAGAGTACTTTAAAGTTATATGAACAAAATTTTTTTATTTTGAAAAAAAAATTAAGTGATGGGGTATTTAAAAAAAATTAAAAATAAAAAAATTTTGTTCATATAACTTTAAAGTACTCTTCAAGCCATTAAAATTTGTTGTACGTCTTTTTTTTCTACCTCTTATAGTTTACCAGATATTCGATCCTAAAGAAAAATACCGTTTTTCTTTAAAGGGATGTTTCACCCCTTAAAACTCAATATCCGCACATATAAAAAAATACGTGTCTTTTAGATTTGTGTATTTAACAACATATTTGAAGAAGAATCAAATCGGTTCCGGACAGTTGTGACATGTCCCTTGTAAGTCAAACGTTACAGTATTAACATTTTCTTTTAACGCAAGCCACCATGTTATCGGTTTAACATTTTTAATGGATTCCTCAGAAAAAAGACGCGAGTGGCAGTGATGCAAGATTTCACGCGCGACAGCCACTTCGCGACAGCCATCTTGCAGTGGAGGGGGTAGGTCGGCAGCGCAGAGCGCACCGAAAAGATGAGAACCCTTGTCCTTCGAAAATAGTAGAAGAGGACAAATATATATCTTTTGTCCTTTATTTTCTTTTGATAGAATAGAGCTACGAATTTCAAGCGAATCCGGAATACTGGCGATAGCGAGTAGGCGATGCGACCCAATATGCAAAAAGAAAATATAAAATATAAAAAATATATTTAATATTATAAAATAATATTAATAAAATTAATATATTTTAAACATAAATTAAGTAACTTATATTTAAAATTGTAATTAAAAATAATTATTAATTAATAATAATTATAATTAATAATTATAAGTATATTTTATATATAAAAATCCACTCTTGGCCAATATATACGCCTTTCTATTAAAAAAGATTTTTTATCTTTAAAGAAATAATTGTAATAAAATAATATTTTAATTTATAAATATTGTTTAAGATTTTATTCTTTTTATTCCCTATTTATTTTGTACTAATGTACGACGTACATATTGTTGCTCAACGGAAACCGCGAGAAGGTGGTGGTTTCTTCCGTCAAAAAATTTAAAATGTATATTGGGAAATGTCATTATTAAAAAAATATTAAAATTATAAAATAATAAAAATATATAAATATTTAAAATAAAAAAAAATTAATAAAAAAATTAATAAAATAAATAAAAAAGAAATAAAAAGTCAATTATATATAATTAATTAATAAAAAGTGAATTGCATCCCAATATACTTCGACATATAAATATATTATGTGTATGTGTGTGTGTATATATATTTATATACACAATTTTCTTACATGCTTTTAAGCATGACGTCTTTTAAATAAAATGTATTATTAATAAGATGAGGGACCAGGTATGTCGGCAACATCAGCGTCTGCAGCATGTAGCTTTAAAATATTTTTATTTTTTTTACAGCAGTAGCATATAATTTGTCCGCCGAAATAAGAAACAAATGTTTTTCATTAACTTGCATGTTTATAGCTGTTTCTCCCCTCGTCTTTAATGCAGATTTAAATACACAAATAGCATTAACAGAAGCCGACGAAAATTTATTACGTTTTTTTGTTTTTACATTATTTAAAAGAGAAAACATTCTCTCCGGATCGGCATTAGAATTTGGAAGCGATCTAATAGTATTTATAACATTTTTTAAATTGGGATATTTAGCATTATTATTGGTGTCTCGACGTTGTAAAATTTCTTTCCAAGCATTATCAAAATTTAATTTAGTGAGGCTTTGTTTTTCTTCCATTGTAAAATCTGATGCTAATGCAATCCATTCTTTTTTTAAAGCATCTTCATCAAAACCGCTAATAGTTTTAATGACGAAAGAAACGTTATTGAATGATGTTTCTCTATTATAAAATAAGCTTACAAATGGTTGAAAAACTATTAATTGTGATAAAAATGTGTCATTTATTGGTAATCTTTTACGAATTTCTTCTGCAGCAGTCACATAAAATGTTAAACATTTTTCTCGAATAATTTTAATAATGTCTACGTGACCTTCCAGTAGTAATTCGTTAAGATATTCTTCACATTCTGAACCCAAAGTAACTTCATTAAGATCTTTTTGGTTCTCCTTTAAAGAGAATGCAATATTTTCAGAAAATGGTTCTAAATGCTCTTCTTTTAAAAAATTTTTGCAGAATTTTCGGAAAAGAAATTTTTTGGATTTTGGTTGTAATAAATGAATTCTGGTTTCTAATGCTTGAAAAAATGCATTAAATGCATTAAAGAAATTTAAAGTATATTTTAAAAAAAGAAAATAAGCTTTTAGTTCAACGTTGTTCATCATAGACAGTAGATATTCTCCAGAATTTTCTTTTTCCCTTACAACCATTTCGGTAAGAAAATATTTAATTGTATCCCAAGATTCAAGAAGTCGTTCGACACATAAATAATGAGACAGCCAGCGTGTATCACATAATTTTAATATTTTGCGATTTGTTTCTTGGAAACATTCACAAAATTCTTTGAAAATTGCTGTACGTTTTGGGCTGCTGTTCAAATAATTAGAAATTTTTTTAATAAATTCATTGCAATACGCAGGTATTTTATTACATGCAGTATGCGCTGCTAATGCAGCGGAGTGGCAAGGGCATGTTAAAGTTAGTAAACGTGGACATAGTTCTTCCAACTTTTTTTTGAACGATAAATATTTCCCTGTCATCACAGATGCGTTATCGCACGATAAGGCGACAATATTTGGAAATGGTATCTGCAGTTTCCACATTTCACATTTAAATGCCTGAAACAACTTTTCTGCGCTTGAATCTTTGGCATCAATATCGATTAATTTGACTAATTGCGAGCGAACATCTAATGTCTCCGAATCAACGTATCGGACAAAAAAAGTCATCCATTTATTATTAGATATGTCTGATGTTTCGTCAATAAAAACTGAAAACTTTGTATTTTGAATTTTATTGACGACACGATCCGTCTCAATCGGACACAAAACGTTTGTAATAATGCCTTTACATTTCGTTCGACTCATGCTCATGCTTTTCAATACGTCAGGATCTTCTCCTATTTGTTGAAAAAATGTAAGAATCTCTGTTGCATTTTGATGAGAAATGTTTTTATCAGCAATTAATGCTGCATATCTGATTTCCGCGGATTTTTTACGCTCATTAAATGGCAAAAGAGATTTATTTTGCATATTTAAATCTTCTAAATTTGATTGATTTTTTTCTAGATATTTTTTATATATATTTATGTGTGTTTTGGATTCTGCATGACGATGGATTTGCGATAAACTACTAGCGATAGATTTATCGCAAATCAAACAAAAAAATAAACTTTCGTCATGTGGCACTTCACGCAACCAAAGTTTAAATTCTTCAATATCTAACCATTCTTTTTTAAATATTGATTTACGCGATTTTTTTATTGGTATCTCAACATTATCATTACTATTATTATCAGATGATAATGTATTCTTTTTAATATTATTTTGATGATACGCGGAGTCAGCATGTCTTAATATGTATGTTGAATTGCACGAAAAAGTTTTATTGCATATACTGCAATAATAAAGACTACTATCAGATGATACTTTACATACCCAAGATTTGTATCGGTCGTCTGTAAGCCAAGCTTCTGCAAAACTTCGCTTACGAGCTTTTCGGGGCTTCGTCAATTCAGCACACATTTTTCGTTACTTTATACTATTTGTTAAAGCGAAATATATATACTGATCAAGAGCTAATTGCTCGAAAACGAGAGATGTTTATAGTAAAACGGTCTACAGCTGACTCGACGAATTTCGAAGACATAAATGTCAAAAACCTGTCGCTAGATTGTTATTGTGTCAAACAGCTGATTCGAGAGCTGCTTGACAAGACGAGACGCGCAGTAAAACGATCAACACGCGCAAAAAAGGTAAACACGGCTCGTCGGGAAGCTGAATATAATGATTGAAATACATTTCCCAATATACAATATTTTAAATTTTTTGACGGAAGAAACCACCACCTTCTCGCGATTTCCGTTGAGCAACAATATGTACGTCGTACATTAGTACAAAATAAATAGGGAATAAAAAGAATAAAATCTTAAACAATATTTATAAATTAAAATATTATTTTATTACAATTATTTCTTTAAAGATAAAAAATCTTTTTTAATAGAAAGGCGTATATATTGGCCAAGAGTGGATTTTTATATATAAAATATACTTATAATTATTAATTATAATTATTATTAATTAATAATTATTTTTAATTACAATTTTAAATATAAGTTACTTAATTTATGTTTAAAATATATTAATTTTATTAATATTATTTTATAATATTAAATATATTTTTTATATTTTATATTTTCTTTTTGCATATTGGGTCGCATCGCCTACTCGCTATCGCCAGTATTCCGGATTCGCTTGAAATTCGTAGCTCTATTCTTTCGATTATATCAAAAGAAAATAAAGGACAAAAGATATATATCTGTCCTCTTCTACATATTTTCGAAGGACAAGGGTTCTAAAGGACAAAAGATATATACCTGTTCTCTTCTACATATGTTCGAAGGACAAGGATTCTCATCTTTTCGGTGCGCTCTGCGCTGCCGACCTACCCCCTCCACTGCAAGATGGCTGTCGCGAAGTGGCTGTCGCGCGTGAAATCTTGCATCACTGGCGAGTGGTCGAACATTACATTACGATTACGGTTACATTACATTACAATTACACAGATCAAAGCTATCAAGTGTTTTTTTTTGCTTGTTTAAAACATGTTTTTTTCTTACTTTACTTAAAAACACGTATAAAATAAAAAAAACATGTTTTAAACAAAAAAATCAATGTTTTTTGTTTAAAATGAAAAAAACAAGTTTTTTGCCAACCCTGTATACATGTAGTATAGTATTGTAAAATATATAGATCTTGCTATTTCTTTTATAAGTACATATTTAAATAATGATATTCATAATTACTTTCTTGTTACGCTACTTTTTACTATTTTTTTTCTTAATAATAACTACTTTCTTGCTACGCTATCTTATTATTTCTTTCATAAGTATATAATTATTGATACAATAAAGAAGCAAATAAGAATTAATAAATAATATATAAAGATATAAAAAATAGTAGGATAGCTATGTAAAAAGTAGTTATAAACATTATTATAAAGAAATAGAATACTAGCATGACAAGAAAACAGTTACAAATATCATTATATAAATATGTACTTATAAAAAAAATAACAAGACTTCTTCAAGTATTAGCGAATCAATATCCTATTATTTTTTTTATAAGTATATCATTGTTGTATGTATTAATATAATAATATTTGTAACTACTTTCTTGTTACATTATTATTTTGTTCTTTGATAGTAATAACTATTTTCTTGTTATGCTATCATCCAACTACTTTTTTCATAAATATATAATTGTTAATATAAAATAGGGAAGTGAATAAAAGCTAATAAATAACGTAAAAAGCAATAAAAAAATGTGCATTTTTATATATTTTGACAATTCATAGCGCTCATAGTACTGCTCACTGCTATGAGTTATCAAAAATGCACATTTCTTACTTCTCTTTACATTATTTAATATTAGCTTTTATTTGCTTCCTTATTTTATACCAACAATTATATACTTATGAAAGAAATAGTAGGATAGTAACATAACAAGAAAATAATTTTTGAAAAAAATATAGTATATTTTCATTTTATCACACTACAAAAAAGAATGATATAATCTTTAAAAAAGGTAAAAAAAAGGCGCAAGTCACGCGCATTAAAAATTAAAGTTGCAAACCCACGTAGAATCGTATTAACAAAAAATTATTTTAACCAAAAAATTATATAAAACATTTGTTTTAATTTTCTAGATATATCTTACAAAAATAATGATATCTAAAAAATTGCGCCAAGAGAAAGTAAAAACTTGTATTATTTTAACCAAAATAGTTATTTTAATTTTTTACATATATCCTATAAAAGTAATAATATAAAAAATGCTGTAAAAAATTATGTACATACATAATTAAAAAACTTGATTTGCTCTAAAAGTTGCAAACCCATATAGAATTGTAATAATAAAAAAAATTATTCAAAATACAAAAAAAGACAAAATTAAAAATAAATAGAAAAATTAAAAATTAAAATTTATGCAAAAATTAAAAATTAATACAAATAAAAAAATTTGCTTCATTAAAAGACTTGGCGCTGCTAACAATATGCTAAAGTTAATTTTGAAATTTAGCAGCGCCAAGTCTTTTAATGAAGCAAATTTTTTTATTTGTATTAATTTTTAATTTTTGCATAAATTTTAATTTTTAATTTTTCTATTTATTTTTAATTTTGTCTTCTTTTGTATTTTGTATAATTTTTTTTTATTATTACAATTCTATATGGGTTTACAACTTTTAGAGCAAATCAAGTTTTTTAATTATGTATGTACATAATTTCTTACAGCACTTTTTATATTATTACTTTTATAGGATATATGTAAAAAATTAAAATAACTATTTTGGTTAAAATAATACAAGTTTTTACTTTCTCTTGGCGCAATTTTTTAGATATCATTACTTTTGTAAGATATATCTAGAAAATTAAAACAAATGTTTTATATAATTTTTTGGTTAAAATAATTTTTTGTTAGTACTCTGCGTTGATACCACTGCTT
>NW_028141813.1:0-14806 GCF_030444845.1 Prenolepis imparis
ACATGTTTTTCACAACGTAGGCTATATGTAGGATCTAATTCGCTTAAGGCAGGAATATCTTCATAGTTTGCATCCAAGGTCTCAATAGTGAAACCGTTTCTCGCATCATCCAATATATCGGTCAACCATTCTTGTTTTTCAAGTCCTTTTACGTACACGAGAGAGGATGACTCTTCTTCTTCATGTACCCCGCCAGCGATAGCTGTTGTAATCAAATGCTGAGCCATGCTGTATGGAACATTTCCATCTTCCCATTGCAGTTTATGATGATTTCTGATCAACCATGAGGCTTGACATCTTTCAGATTGTGTGAGCACACGCCATGGTAAGGGACATGCGAAAAAATAATGTGAAACAATGAATCCTCTTCTCAGAATCGCCGCTTCCTTCACGATAAATCGTTTATTGAGAATAAATCCTTGCAGATCCACAAACGTCGGTATAACCATTTTGTTGCAAGAATGTTGGACCACTGATGTCGATTGTTAAAAATCTCAATCATTTATATTACATCGGAGGAGGGGATAATTGCTAATTAAGTAATTTTACGAACTACGTTGGTCAACGGACAATATTCAACAACACGATCGTGCAAGATGAGACAATAGGCTCTAGTATTTGCCGGTACATCTTCCTTACATTCAAATTCTATTCTCACGTCCACGGTAGAATTTTTGACAGAATCATTTTGTCGCGAGCAATCAATAACTGCTAGAGGACCGCAATGTAGAAATTTTGCGATAGGTAGTACATTCTCAATATCACACCCATAATAAGATTTGCGAAAACGAGAATATATATCAAACAAGAGGGCGAATCTATTTTTTTCAAAATCTAAATTTAAATCATCGTAGGGATAAGATTCCGAGTTTAGATAGAGCTTAACGTTGGTTAATTTACAATGATCGAATACAGTAACATCTTTTGTCATAATATTTTTTCTACCAGTCTGCAGTGCAAAGATTATATATCGCGGCTTTTCCAGCTGAGAAGCAGTTTTCACAGTCCATGAATGCTTGGTTGTACTATGTAGCAGAGGAAATTCGTATAGATCCCAAGCGCGAAAACTCATGTTTAAGAATCGCCCGCTTTCCAATGCTCGTAGCAAGGACAGTTTATTGACCTCATTCAATAGTACATGGGGCATACGCCATTGTATCTTGAGTAATTCAATAGCAGCTTCCGCAGGTCCATACAGACAATTGTTGTCGTTGCGAGAACGTATCAAAATTAATTCGTGGCGAGCGTTAATCACAACTCGCTTGTAATCTTCGCAAAATCCCAATAGCATGTTGAGCGGCACGCAAAAGTTGAACATACAAATTTCGTTACATGACCCATTATGTGTCATATCCCATCCAGCATTCTTCATGATTTTACTTCTCTCGGTTGTTAAAGAAACATAATTTTTCATCGTTGAAGTTATTCCAACGTTTCTGTTGCGATCAATCTCCACACCATTGAGTTCATATCGAATTTCATCAAACATAAACGCAACACAATTATTTGTTAATATCATCGTTTCATTTGCATCTATTTTAGATGTCATCAACTTTCCCTCAACATACAAAAAACTTTCGCACGGCAACGTGTACAAATCCTGGTGGTGTATAGGTATCCATATCTCGTCGCTATGTCCAAGCGATGTGTTGGCATATGGATTGTATGTATGTGTCTCAACCTTGACGATACGATCTGGCTCACCACCAATATTCAAAATGTCAATCATCTTTTCGTACGATGAATCCCAATGATTTTAAAAATTCGCGATTCAATGCGTTGAGTTTCTTTTTAGTGTAACGAGATCTCTGATTATTATCGCTCACTGCCGCCGCCGCAGCTGCTCTCACAAAAGTAATGTCCCTCGTAATGTCCCTCGTAAAATTATTGTCTCTCACGTGCTCCGTATCATTTAGCACAAGCATCACACGCTAATTTTGTCGACGCCGTACGTGCAATCTTACAGTAATTTCCTCTCCTCGAAAATCCAACAATCGTACTTCTTGATCAACAATACGTATCGTTAAATCAGTAATGCTCCGTACGACGATTGGGAGATAAATGATCTGTGCAGGTGTTTCCGATATCTTATATCCTGGCGGCACGCTCGGTGAAAATTCATGTATCGTGTGTACGCGCTTGTCATTACTGTACGCACCAGTGGTGACGCTACATTCTATACGAATAATATTCACACTAATAATATTTATAGGTAAATCCGAATCATGCCATTTTTGAGGTTGCAATATACGATTCGACGAGAATCCCAATAGCGATCCTATATTGTATGGTTTATTAAAGTTTATTCTATAGATGCATTTGATTTCGCTCTTTAGAGTATTATGATTGGCGCGAAGCACTATTGTATCTTCATTCTGCTCTTTATTGGAAGGATATTGTGAAATTGCACGTCTCAGATACTCATCTATAGCTTGTAATTCGTATGATCCCTCGGGTATCGTAATTTCCTTGTCATCGTTATCAAAGTAATTTATTATTCTTAGAATTCACATTCGGTATCGTATGATAAGTTTCAAAGTCTGTTAAACCGAGCTCGTAATCACCATTCGATAAATCTATAGCTGGAAAGTAGCTTACAGCGAGAACGCTACTTTTGCCTGTCAACGTTAGTGTGAGCGACATGTTGTCAAACTGAATCGTGATGATGGATTGACAGGCTTTATATCAGTCGTTTGAAGAAATCGTAAACACAATTGTCCACAATTATTCTGATTATAATTTTGATAGGATGTGTGATTGTATTCTATTTTCGTAACATTTAAATATTGCACCAATTCTTTGGGTGGTCGTAGATTACCAAAACTATCGAAATATATTGATCGATTTCCCCTCTTTACATATGCTACCTAATGAGTACCGGGACCATCAACGTCGTCCAAATTGACGATACCGCTCTCATTTTGTCGCACACCGTTTATCGGTAAATTATTGCGCATGAAAACACCTCTAAAGAATGGTATACGCATACGTCTTGCCAGTTGTTCTAATTGCACATTAGTTGTTACACGCACAGGCATTTTTAGAGTTTTTTTTTGACGTTTTTTTTTCTTAGATGAGAATCCCTGTCCACGCTTGTATGGAGCGAGATAATCTCCACGACCTTCCATAGCGCGATTATGACGTTGCATTTCTTCAAGCTGACGTTGCACAGCCTTGCTATCATTCACAGCCTTTGCGACTCCCGCTGCTCCACCGGCCAACGAACCGAGAACTTCCAACAATGGTAAAATTGGCAAGATACCACCACGCTTCGCCACAGGCAGTATTCGTTTCTTCTTCTTTTTCAAAGATTTTTGCACCTTCATCCCCATACCGAATTTTGTCTTTGCTTTCATAGCTGCCCAAACAGTCGTAGCGGCTGCTCTTTCACCAACAGTCGAATCTTTCGCAGTAATACGTTTTCGCGCTTTCGCAGCGAGTATATTATCAGCAACGTGTCGTTCTCTGAGGACGTTGCTTCGAGAATACGCAATGTTGTGCTCGCGACACGCGGCATTCAATGGATTAATACCTCGATCACCTCTAACCAACCGCTTTTCCAAATGAGTCCCCGGACCGCAAAACTGATAACCGGGAATATGTAATTCGATAGGAAGCGCGTTTATAGCACGATTAAACAGACCACTACCCTTTACAATTATCGTTGACATTCGCTGCAATCCTTTATCATCGGCGCTGGACCGTCGATGTGCGTTTGCTGCCACGGTCGATTGTAATGTTTGAAACGAGCGGGATCCGTTAGCGCACGGTGCGATAGCGCACAGTCCGATAGCACACGTCAAAATTAAAATAATTCCCGATAGCCCACATCCCTTTAGCACACATCCCGATAGCACACCAAATAAATTGCACACTATCACGATAGCGCACCAAGTAATATGCACATTTGCCCGATAGCACACAAGAAAATGAAACATAGTCCCGATAGCGCACGAAATGTTGGAAGCAATATCCCAATAGCGCACGAGGTGCGTTAAAGGGACGTGTGCTAAAGAGAAAAGATGCGTTTCTTTCCCGATAGCGAACGAGGTGCGCTAATGGGACGTGTGCTAACGAGAAGAAAAACGTTCATTTCCCGATAACGCACGAGGTGCGCTACAGGGACGTGTGCTAAAGAGAAATGACATGTTTATTTCCCGATAGTGCACGCACGTTTCTTTCCGATAAGCGCACGAGGTGCGCTAATGGGACGTGTGCTAAAGAGAAGAGACGCGTTTCTTTCCCGATAGCGCACGAGGTGCTGTCACGTCCGGCTACTTAAATTTTTTCACTCTTATGCAAAATAATTCTAAGTTCTTATAACACCGTTCGAAATGCTAGGGAGTTGCCGTGGTAGGGAAGTTCCCAGGTGCTGCGGAGCGCCGCGCTCAGGCACTAGGCGGAGTTAGATGTCATGGCCGGCATTGGCGCGCATTTCGAACGGTGTTATAAGAACTTAGAATTATTTTGCATAAGAGTGAAAAAATTTAAGTAGCCGGACGTGACACCTCCCCCCTTAGAAGAAAAAGTTGGACCATGTCTAACTTTTTCAGTTCTATATCATAGTGGGTATAATTTTATTTATGCTTAATGTTAAGGTTAACACTTTCTTATTTCTTAGTGGTGAACGAGTCTATACCTCTTCGTTGAGGAGGTTGCGCAATTCTTTATAATTTACATGCGCTTCACTTTTCACTTTTTGTGTTGGTGGGGAGTCTTCTTCTTGTGAGGGGGGGGCTAGGGGTGTTGATTCTTCCTGTACGGGTAGTGGTCCCAGTGGTGGTTGCTTCCTTTTGTTATTTTGTCCTCCGTCGGCCGGTCTTCCCATGTGTAATAATATGTTCGTGACTGATGTCCATACGGCTCCCAGGAGATGTAGGCTCCATCCGTAAACGGAGTGAAGCGCGTAGCCATGGATCAGTGTGTCTATTATTAATTTGGCAAGTCGTGCGACGACAAAGATGCCCAGCACTCCGGCGCTGGCAGATCCGAAGCTTATGAAACCTTTCCATAAGCGTGCTCCCGTGTTTTCTGCTAGCTTTGTTACGTCCGGGGGTGCAGTTGCGGCGTAAATTTTACGAAATTTAAATCGCGACCTACGAACTCGAACTGCGGGGCGGACTACGTCGTATTTCGGAATTACTCCGGGGATACCCACGACGACAGGTATTTCCTTTATGGTCACGGTTGCGTTTTGGGAGAAAGGGAGCGTTTCGTATAGGTTCGATTACTGACGAATCAGTCCATGTATCCGCGGAATCGTTCGAGTGAATCGTTGACGGAGTGGAAAATAGTGATTACTGTATTACCATCCGAGTCGATACGGTAGGGTTCTTCACCACGGCGGTACAGAAGGTAAGCTCGTTGGCAATGATAACAAGGGTGGTCGATGTCACGTGTTTTCGACAGTCGGTAAAAATTGCAGACTGAGCAAACGACTCCGGTCGGTACGTCGCCGATAACGAGGAGATGCTTAGCGCAAGTTAACCACTCAGATTGCACGCCAATAGGTAAACGCATATGGCAATCCGTACAGAGAGCGGCACTTGTTTCCTTATTAATAAAACCGATTATCCGTTGGCAATACGGGAGGTTATTTAGGGTTTCTTCAATAGTTTCTTCCTCGGAATCATCCTCGGGGAGAAGCAAAGTGGTGGGGATATCCAAGTGTGACGGTATTATTGGACACATAGGAGTTGATTGTTTAAACTAATGTTAGTTAAAATAAATAATTGCCATGAGGTCGATTTGAATGTTCTAACACGTTCACGAAGTTTCTAGATATTCTGGAAAGATTTAGAATTTTCCAAAGGGTTGACTGTAGGATACCTACTGCAGTTTTATGAGGGCCATAAACTGACCCTTGATAAAAAAAAAGGTTTCGCACGATTTCTCTTTTTGGGAGATGAGAAAATTTAAGACGCGCAGAGAATATTCTGGAAACCCGTGGTAAGCTAATATTTCTAAAATTGCAAGAGAATTTATTAGTTATTATTGTTAAGTGATTCAAAAATGCGTAGACGTAGTTTCCGAAATAGATTCTTGTATTTCGCGGGTTCCCGGGCAGAAGGGAGGCTCGTGTTGTAAAGAAATATCTTGAGCACCTACCTTATTTAATTTCCAAGGAATGGACAACGACTGGATGGCGATGATCCGGGGTACCCGCGTTGTAGAGGGTGTACAGGATGCCAGACCTTTCTGCAGATACCTTGTACGGCGTGGATCGTTGTCCGGGATGTCGTTCAATGGCACCTTGGAATTCTTGATTTCGATCGCGTGCAATTGCGTAGGCCACTCCCGTAATTTAACGTCCGCGTGATTATTATTATTATTATTAATGCTAAAAGGCACGGAGTCGCCGAACAATCTATCGTATTCCGCGTCGTTATGATAGTCGATTCCAATGAAATTAGAGAGACCACGTGTTGATTCAGTGCGATGTAGTCGTGCTGTTATACGCCGTAGTTGATTCTTTCTTCCTGCACGGCGTGTTTTAGGCATTATAAAATTTAAACATTCTGAACGTCGTTTCGCTTCTGCAATAACTAACGTGCGGCGGTCCTCACTGTTCGTTGTTGCTTTCGGCGAGAGATTATGAGCGGTTCGTCCTCTCTGAATAATCACTACGAGGTTCAGGAAATATTTCTATGTTATAGAATAGTAATTTGTTAGGAATGGATTATTTGACGCGTGTTTTAGGCATTGTAAAATTTAAACGTTCTGAACGTCGTTTCGCTTCTGCAATAATTAACGTGCGGCGGTCCTCACTGTTTGTTGTTGCTTTCGGCGAGAGATTATGAGCGGTTCGTCCTCTCTGAATAATCACTACGAGGTTCAGAAAATATTTCTATGTTATAGAATAATAATTTGTTAGGAATGGATTATTCGACGTGTGCAGGCGAGAGAATTCGAGATGCGTTGTAGAAATAATATAGGCTTGGAGATACACGAGGTTGGAACTAATAAGCAGTGGTATCAACGCAGAGTACTATATAACACTTTTATTCTAGTATAACACTACGAGTAATACAAAGTATCTAAGTTAAATTTTAGAGTTAGAATCTTAGAGTTAGAGTCTTAGAATTAGAATTAGAATCTTAGAGTTAGAATTTGAATTTTAGAATTCGGAGAGAGTCTTAAAGGTGACTGCTCTGCTTGACGGCACGATTAGAACTGAGCTCCTCTGGGCTCGCTCTGAGGTCCTTCGGTTTTCGGCAGCTCGGTTGCGGCGGCCGAGAGTGGGGGAACTCTCTAGGGTAGGGAGTTGCCGTGGTAGGGAAGTTCCTAGGTGCTGCGGAGCGCCGCGCTCAGGCACTAGGCGGAGTTAGATGTCATGGCCGGCATTGGCGCACATTTCGAACGGTGTTATAAGAACTTAGAATTATTTTGCATAAGAGTGGAAAAATTTAAGTAGCCGGACGTGACACCTCCCCCCTTAGAAGAAAAAGTTGGACCATGTCTAACTTTTTCAGTTCTATATCATAGTGGGTATAATTTTATTTATGCTTAATGTTAAGGTTAACACTTTCTTATTTCTTAGTGGTGAACGAGTCTATACCTCTTCGTTGAGGAGGTTGCGCAATTCTTTATAATTTACATGCGCTTCACTTTTCACTTTTTGTATTGGTGGGGAGTCTTCTTCTTGTGAGGGGGGGGCTAGGGGTGTTGATTCTTCCTGTACGGGTAGTGGTCCCAGTGGTGGTTGCTTCCTTTTGTTATTTTGTCCTCCGTCGGCCGGTCTTCCCATGTGTAATAATATGTTCGTGACTGATGTCCATACGGCTCCCAGGAGGTGTAGGCTCCATCCGTAAACGGAGTGAAGCGCGTAGCCATGGATCAGTGTGTCTATTATTAATTTGGCAAGTCGTGCGACGACAAAGATGCCCAGCACTCCGGCGCTGGCGGATCCGAAGCTTATGAAACCTTTCCATAAGCGTGCTCCCGTGTTTTCTGCTAGCTTGTCGAGTGTTTTCTCGTCTAGCAGGTTTAGCATGGATAGACTTCCTGTGGGGACTTCGTGTCCCATTGCTCCCCTGGCGATCGTGTTGAGCATTGAGGGTTTTTCCATCGGGAACATGATGTGGTCACGCAGACGATCCAGGTCTTCGCTGGTGTAAATGCCGCTGGAGGCGAGCGAGTCAGGGCTTACGTATCTCCATGACGGCTTGGTCAACGGCTGGATTGTCGGAGGTGCGATTGACTCCACTGGTTTCGGTGTCAGTCGATACCATATGTTGTGCACTTGGTACATCGCTGGTAGGAGTTCGTTGCAGTCCCTGAGTGTTCCAGATTTTGTGAGTATTTTTGATCTGGGTAATAGGAAAAGGGATTTATTCTGGTGGGTGACGGGAAGCTCGTTGTAGCAATTGTCGACGGGTCGTACTCGGCATTCCACAGGTACGCATTTGATGAGGTGGATAACCTCGCCAGCTGTAATGGCGGTGTACCCTGGTGATTTCATAATTCTGTGCGCCATCTCGTCTGGTGCAATGCTTGCAAGGGAGAGAGCGTTGAGCAGGATTTGTCTCTCTAGGGCGCATTTCTGTTCCATTATGTCTCTGTATAGTTGTGATAGCTGTGTTCTGAGGTGTTTTTCTACGTAAATAAACTTGGAGTTTACGTACGAGAAAATATCAAGATTGTCGATTTTGATTTTTGAACGACCTTTGAACACGCGTCCTGGCTGCGTTTCGAGGACGCAGAGCTTGGGGTGCTCAGTTCGCAGGAGTTTATATCCACAGATGTTTGTCTCGGTTGTGCGGGCCAGCGCGAACGTGGTATCTTGTGTCGTTACCGTGTAGACCGTTGGGGAGTCCTTATGCGATGATTTCGGTGATAAGCGATGTGCCAATCCTTCGTATAGGACATCGTATCGGCCGAAATGGCAATTGTCGGCAGGTAACACCGACCAGTATGTGGAGGCTCCGTCTGCGTCGTTGCATTCTCCTGTTGTCACGGGGCAGCGAACACCTGAGGGGAGTATTACCTCGTTAGTGTTGTGTTTAACGGGTAACTCCAGCTTCCGGGTAGTGATCCGTATTGAGGCTTGGACGATTGCGTTATCCCAGGTGCCGTACGGATCGCTGTATTGAGTCCCGCTACATCCTCCGTCGGTTTTTACGGAACCTGCGAATGTTACTGCGCGCAGATTGGTAGCGTTTGGTTTAATGTCGGAGAGATGTCCGTTTAATCCTAAGGAGATGGTTCCCGTTTCGTGCAGTTTTCTACAAGTATCGGCCGATGTTTCGTGAATGTACTCGCGTCTGCCGTTATGTACGGCAGATATGTGTGAGTGCATCCCACAGTAATAGACAGTTCGGTCGACTTCAATTTTGCACTGGATTCCTGATGTGTGCTCGAATTCGCTCAACTGTAGCAATTGTACGTAGACCTCTTCCTTCTTTGGCTCGATGTCGTCGACTTTGCATTCTTCTATGTCCAATAGTGAGAGCGTAGTGATATTTAAACCGCGGCCTCCGCAGTCGTACCCTATTAGCCCATTAGAGGTTAGGGCTAACAGTGCGATTGCAGTTAGTATGCTTGCGTAGGTCTTCATTCTGTCGTGGTTGGCTGGTTACTGGCCCGTCCTCCGTCGGGGTGTCCGAGATATAGTCATCTTCGGAGTGGGGGTATTCCGGGGTAGGGGCTTGATGTGGCGAGGGTTTTAGCTTATCCATATGTACAATTCTAAACCTATTATTACTTATAGCTAACTTAACATTATGGTTTTTTAGGATTTGTATAATTTTATAGGGGCCTGTATATTGGTCGGATAGTTTCCCCTTTTTGGGTTCTTTTAATAGGTATACGTTATCTCCTACCTTAAATTCCTTTACATTTAGTTTCCTATCGTAATATTTCTTAGATCTAATCTTAGCTTCTATTAAATTTTCGCGCGCGTTATCTTGTACGTCGCGGATTCTAGAGAACAATTCTCGAAGATAATGCGAGTATGTTTCGTTTTCTTCATTCTCTAGTGGCGGATCGTTGGAGGGGACACGCGCTATTTTGCCGAATATAAGTTCGTGCGGAGTGTATCGCGTGCCTTCGTGTACACTAGTGTTATATGAGAACGTAGCTAACTTCAAAAATTGATCCCATTCGCGGTTTTTATTAACATATTGTTTAAGGTATTCCCATAGTACATGGTGGGATCTTTCAATCGAACCATTCGATTGCGGTCTATAAGCTGTAGTTTTATATTGCTTAATTCTAAACTTACGTGCTATATTGCGCAACAGAGAATTAAGGAAATGTGACCCTTGGTCAGTTAACCAAGCTATAGGAGCGCCGTATATACATATGAATTCGTTAGTGAGTGCATCGGCTACGTCGGTTGCGGATGCGTGCTTCAATGGAATGGCTAGTGAATACTTAGTTAAAAGGTCCTGTATGGTAAGAATGTATGTATTTCCTAAAGAAGTTGTAGGAAGAGGTCCCATTATATCCATTGAGATTTTATCAAATGCTGTGCCTGGCGTATCTGTAAGCACCATTGGTTGTTTAGTTTTTACTCTTACTAATTTTTTCAGTTGACAATCTTTACATTTACGAATATATTCACAGACGTCTTCCTTCATCTTTGGCCAGGAGTATCGTTCTTTTAGTCGGTTATACGTTTTGGTTACTCCTTTATGGCCTCCTATCGCTGAGCTGTGGTTATCTTTTATAATTCTTTCTCTATCTGCAGGGAGTGGAATTTCGATCTTGTTTGCGCATACGAATATCTTAAGATTAGTGTCGCTTAATGTACGCTGCAGCAATGAATATATGATATTCCAGGTAATGCTATCTACATTGTCTTGACATATCGAGATTGACTGTAGGTCCAATTCTGTAACTACGTCCTTTAGTGAGCGTAGCGTTTCTTTGATAATTTCTATTTCAGTGGCGGCTGAGACTCTTTCTTTAGCGATAAGTGATATTAAGTGTCTGTTACCGTTGCAATTAACTTTTGCTCTGCCCAACGTGGCGTCTTTAATTATGGGTAGTATGTTATTATCATGCAACATTTGAGCTCCTCGTCCCAGCGGTACGCCTTGTTGCGTAGCAAATGTAACAAGATTGTCTTTTCTGGTTATAAAGTTATCTGGAATAGTTATTATTTTGAATCTCGCGTTCGGTTCTCGTAATTCAAAGGGGGTTCTAGGGTTATCGAAGATTTGATTCTCTTCGTCTGAACTGGAGCTATCGTCAGTCTCGATTTCTTTGTCGGATTCATTTTCTGCGGTACTATCAACGTTATTTCTTGTTGATGAATTTACATTTGTTGGTATGGGAGAATCGACATTTGTTGGGGCTTGTGTTTTCTTATGTTGATTAGTCGAAAATAGTGATTCGTCGGAGTCGGATGTGTTTACAAGCGGGAGAATTTGTTCGATAACAGGGTTTCTAGATAACGCGTCGGCGTTAGCATTTATTTTACCTGCTTTGTATTCTACTTTATATTCGTACTCTAGTAATTTTAGACGCCATCGGACTAAACGCGATGATGGGTCCTTTACTGAGTGTAGCCATACTAAAGGCTTATGATCGGTTACTAACTGGAATTGTCGGCCATATAGGTATGGTCTGAAATATTTTACACTATATACTATTGCTAACAGTTCTTTCTCAATGGTAGAGTAGTTTATTTCTGCTTTATTCAATAGTCTCGATGTGTAGGCTATAGGAAGATCCTTCCCTATAGTGCCCTGGCTAAGTATTCCTCCAACCGCATATCCGGATGCGTCGGTAGTTACAATGAACGGTTTAGTGAAGTCTGGGTATTGCAAAATCGGTTCGTTACAAAGCGCATTGCGGAGCTGCGTGAAAGCCGACTCTTGTTCCTCTTTCCAGACGAATGATTCCTCTTTCTTTAGCAGATTCGTGAGAGGTTGTGCTATCTTGGAGAAGTTAGGTATAAACCTTCGATAGTAGCCCGCGAGTCCTAAGAATTGTTTTATGTTTTTCGCGTGTTTGGGTCTAGGGAAATCTTCGACCGCTGTTATTTTCTTGGGATCGGGTTTCACTCCGGCTTCACTTATTACATGGCCCAGGTATGTGACTTCTTTGCGGAGGAATTCGCATTTGTCGGGCTGGAGGCGCAGTCCTGCCCTTCTGAGTCGTTCCGCTAGTTTGTGGAATTTGATTTCGTGTTCTCGCAACGAACTGGAATACAATACTATATCGTCGAGATACACGAAGAGTTCGGCACCTTGAAGTCCCGACAGTACCTGGTCCATGAGCCTTTGGAAGGTCGCGGGGGCATTTTTGAGCCCGAATGGCATTCGTTTAAATTCATAATGCCCATACGGAGTGGAAAACGCGGTTTTATGTGTGTGGGATTCGTTCATCTTTATCTGGTGAAAACCCGATGCCAAGTCAAACACACTAAAGTATTTCGCGCTCCCCAGCTGATCGAGGATCTCTACTATGTTTGGTAAGGGGTAAGCGTCCCCGACTGTTTTTTCGTTCAGTGCTCGGTAATCTATTACCATTCGCCAACGCTTGTTACCTTGTGAGTCCGGTTTTTTGGGCACGATCCACAAGGGGGAGTTATATGGTGACATAGATGGTTGGATTACATCATTCTCAATGAGTTCTTGCACTTGTTTGTTAATCTCCTCCTTGTGCATCGGCGGGTATCTGTATTGTTTTGTGTGTACCGGAAGTTCGTCGGTCGTTGGGATGGTGTGTGTGGTGACGTTAGTAGAGTGTAGTTTGTCGGTAGGAAGGCGAAACAGATCATTGTAAGTGTGTATTAGGTTATGTACGTGTTTCGTTTCTTCCGTGTTTAGATGATCGAGTCGCAGTAGTGTCTTAATCTCGTCGGGACGGGATGTGTTTTGTTTACTTAGTGTTGCGACGTACTGTGTTTTCTTAGCGAAGGTCTCCTCATGCCCTAAGGTTGGGAGAGCGGCTTCGGAGGTTTTATGACTCTTGGTCGAGGGATGAGATTTGGAGAGAGTGCTTTTACGACTCTTAGAAGGGGGCGGTGAGCCCTCATGGTCTCGAGGATGGGATGTGGAGAGTTTTTCTATCTCTTGAAGACTTATTCTAGGTAAGTTGAACTTGAGATCCTTATCGCTTGTATTGACGGCTTTTATGTAGGCTATGCCGTTGCGGTTGGTGACGATGGCGTCTCCTAAGTAGATGTCATCGTTTACGTGGATCCGTGATATATACCCTACGCTAACGTTGGTATCGCTAACACGGAGCGGTAGTGTAGTTCGCGATCTTGCTGGGATCGTGAATGTTTGTTCAGCGTTGAAAGGGATTGAGGCCCCTTGCCAAATGATGCAGCGTTTGACGTAGTCTATTTTAGACGCGTCTTGTAAGAATTCGGAACCTAAGATTCCGTCTTGCGAGATTGGAAAATCGTCGGTGACGACGTGGAGTTTGATTTGGTGACCGAGGTATTTTATGCTAATAGTCCCGAGCGTTTTGATTTTATCGTTCGTGATTCCGCTAAGGAAGATCGTCGAACTTTTATCAATGTCGTTGCTGGGGAGTATTTGTCCTTGTTTAACAAGATTAGGAGCTGCACCTGTGTCTATCATAAAGCATGTCTCGGTCGATAATCCACCTGCGGCTATGGTGACCGCGGGCGCATGTGAAAAATCGTTCGGAGTTAACATTGCGATTCGCGTGTTTCCGAATCGTGTTCCGTGCTTATCGCTCTTATCGGGCGGTTCGTTTGAGAAGAGGCCCCTTGGTGAGGTGTACCCGACCTTCCCGCGGGGCTCGGTGCGTTTCCCGACTCATTTTTTTGCACGTTATTATTATATTCACGTTTTCTGCATTCTTCTATCTCGTGCCCGTTGTTTTTGCAATAGCGGCACCATTTATTGCGACGGTCGTTGTAACGAGTAGGCGCATTAGTGGTTGTGTTAGTATTATTGTAATTTTGGCGTCTATCGCCATATGTTGGGCGTTCGTCGGAGAATCTCACCGGATCGTTACGCGTATTGTTCGGATAGCGTTCCCGAAAATAATTTTCGTTGCGCGGAGGCGTATTAGCGTATCCTCGACGCGTATGTTCGTTTCGCGGTGGTTCGGGTTCGCGGCGGTCACGTGTTTTATATCGATCGCGGTCTATTTCTTCCCGTTTTGCGAGTTCTTTCGCTCTCGCGAACGCCTCAGACGGGACGGAGTATAATCGTCTATCCATCTGCAATCTGTACTGCAGAGGGAGTCCTTCGCAGAAGGATCGTGCCGTGAGTTCGTCGATTCTTAGGGCTGTCTCATTATCTATGCGTCCCATTGCGCGGCGTTCGGCGTCTAAAATCGCGGATCGTAGATCTTTGACGCGGCTGATGTAATCTAACATGTGCTCTTGGGGTTTTAAGTATACGATACTAAGTTCTCCCCTGTATTGATCGATCGTTTTCGCGGGCCCGAATGCGTTATTTAATAGGTCGATCAGTTGTGTGATGCTTTCGCAGGGCTCCCCCTCGACGGCGCTATAGGCACGCCCGCTAAGCTTATTAAGTAAGAGTTTGGTGAGGTTGCGTTCGGATGTCGGGGGAATTATTTCTTTCGCGCGTTGGCATGCCCGTGTAAATTGCCTTAACGGTATATTATAACCGTCGAAAGTAGGCACGGTTTCGGTCGCTTCGCGAAAGGAGACCTTGGGGGACTGGGGTCGTCCGGAAGGTAACTCGGAATGCCCGGCGGAGTCGTCGAGCGATAGTAGAGGTTGGCCCGAGAGTCTGATAGACGGACTGGGCTCTCGCCGCAGCCGATTCACCTCATTGCGTAATATTTCGATTTCCGCGAGGAGATCGTTTTTGAGGGAATTCATATCCTCAGGGATGGTGCCCTG